>NC_092116.1:26141089-26232304 GCF_045679555.1 Salvelinus alpinus
TAGATTCTTCAAAATAGCCGCTCTTTGCCTTGATGACAGCTTTGTGTATCAACCTATGTATGGCCCTGGGCAATACAAGCCAGTGTCATCAATACATCCCATAGTATACAGTAGAGTAGGCCTAGTTAAGGTAGGCTTAGTTACAGTAGGTCGGGTTACAGTAGGCCGGGTTACAGTGGACCTGGTACCAATAATAATAACATGTAAAGATATAATAATAATAATATAGTAGAGTACGGTCCCAAATGACACCCTCATCCCTACATAGTGCACTACTTTTGACAGGCCTTGGTCTAGTGTTCAGTAGGGTTATGAACCATGCAATGACCTCAATGAACTAAATGCTAATTATTTAAGCAATAAGGCACGGGTGTGGTATATGGCCAGTATACCACGGCTAAGGGCTGTTCTTAGACACAGCCCTTAGCTGTGGTACAGTTGAAGTCGGAAGTTTACATACACTTAGGTTGGAGTCATTAAAACTTGTTTTTCAACCACTCCACAAATTTCTTGTTAACAAACTATAGTTTTGGCAAGTCGGTTAGGACATCTACTTTGTGCAAGACACAAGGACATTTTCCAACAATTGTTGAGGACAGAAAATGATGTTGATATATTAAAGCAACATCTCAAGAATTCAGTCAGGAAGTTAAAGCTTGGTCGCAAATGGGTCTTCCAAATGGACAATGACCCCAAGCATACTTCCAAAGTTGTGGTAAAATGGCTTAAGGACAACAAAGTGAAGGTATTGGAGTGGCCATCACAAAGCCATGACCTCAATCCTATAAAAAATGTGTGGGCAGAACTGAAAAAGCATGTGCGAGCAAGGAGGCCTACAAACCTGACTCAGTTACACCAGCTCTGTCAGGAGGAATGGGCCAATATCCACCCAACTTTTTGTGGGAAGCTTGTGGAAGGCTACCCGAAACGTTTGACCCAAGTAAACTATTTAAAGGCAATGCTACCAAATACTAATTGAGTGTATGTAAACTTCTGACCCACTGGGAATGTGATGAAAGAAATAAAAGCTGAAATAAATAATTCTCTACTATTATTCTGACATTTCACATTCTTAAAATAAAGTGGTGATCCTAACTGACCTAAGACAGGGATGTTTTACAAGGATTAAATGTCAGGAATTGTGAAAAACGGAGTTTAAATGTATTTGGCTAAGGTGTATGTAAACTTCCGACTTCAACTGTATATTGGCCATTAATTATATCACAAACCCCCGAGGAGCCTTATTGCTATTATAAACTGGTTACCAATGTAATTAGAGCAGTAAAAATAAATGTTTTGTCATTCTTATGGTATACTGTCTGATATACCACGGCCGTCAGCCAATCAGCATTCAGGGCTGGAACCACAGTTTATAATATTGATTATAATGTAACATGGCATTGTTGAATACTCGTTTCTGATTGGCTTGAAGGGCATTCTAGAGTGTGTATTATTTCCCTGTAACACACGGTATATCAGAACGGTAGAATTCAACGGCTATAGTTCATTTTTACATTTTTTCTTTGAGCTGCTTTTGAAAGCAAAAGTCAAATTGAAAACAGTATTGGTAATGGACTGATAGTTTAGTTAGCTAAACTAGTAAGTCTGTTTGGTTACCACGGTAACTACTGTAGCTATCTAGTAAACTTGCTAGCTACTTCAGTGGATGTTGAACACATTTCTAGCGGCAAATATGTTCAATTATGGCCATGGTATTATTAAAAGGATAATCCACTGGGGGCTCTGGAAAATAATGCACACTTTGAAAGGCATTCATTATTTTCTATAGAACGCATTGGTTATCCCTTACATAGAATACTGATGATTGGTTCGTCAATTAGGTCACGTTCAAACAGTTTACCATCAAATTGATCCAATCCAGGTCGAAGCAGTATGGTGTGTGTGTGTGTGTGTGTGTGTGTGTGTGTGTGTGTGTGTGTGTGTGTGTGTGTGTGTGTGTGTGTGTGTGTGTGTGTGTGTGTGTGTGTGTGTGTGTGTGTGTGTGTGTGTGTGTGTGTGTGTGTGTGTGTGTGTGTGTGTGTGTGTGTGTGGGAACCTAGACAAATGTATTAAAATCTTTCTGATGAAAATGGCTCTATCAAGTCTATCAAAGTGTTCTACGTTCAACTTGGAATTAAATGATCTTAATCTTAATCTTAATCTCAGACCAAAGGACAGAGTTAAAGCTACAGTTCAACAAACGGGTAAATATCAAGACTTCAAATATCCATTGAGCAGATACCCAAACCAGATCTCAGACTGTACCTTTAAACTCATTCCATGATAACTATTAAAAATAACTGATCTCAGATCAGCAACTCTTTTATATATAGAAAAGAGAGGGAGCGAGAGAAAGCCAAAGTCTAAATCCCTTCTCCAATAACCTTGAATTATATCCAATTAAAATCATAGTTAGGGAGCACAGATAAAGTCTTATGTTCACTTCTCTTACACATGCTTAGAATAAAAATAATTATATGTGGAGGGGGAGGGTTCTAGGCTACATTGAAACCTGGTGGAGGTTATTGATAGAAAATTCCACTAATAATTCACCACTACATTCAAGAGAAAAAAGGGGTTCCAAAATGGTTCTTTGGTTGTCCCGTAGGAGAACCCTTTTTGGTTCCAGGTAGAACCCTTTTGAGTTCCATTTGCAACCATCTGTGGAATGGAAACCCAAAAGGGTTCTACCTGGAACCAAATAAGGGTTCTTCAAAGGGTTCTCCTATGTGGACAGTCGAAACCCCCTTTTAGGTTCTAGATAGCACCTTTTTTTTAAAGAGTGTAGTTCCTGATAGTTCAGTGGGTTAAACATAGTTCTGACAACAACAAGGTTATTGTGGGTACTCAATATGTGTTAGTCTACTAGATAACCATAAGCCTACCTATCAATGACTTATGAATGGAGACCTGATCAGACTATAGATACACGTGCATAATCAAGGTATTTAAGTTTTTTGTTTTAAGAAATGTAAAAAAAAAATGTATTTATTTATTTTGTTTTGTCATTATGGGCTATTATGTGTAGATTGAGTTTTTTTTAAATGTAATCATTTTTAGAAAAAGGCTTAATTAAGGTAACAAAACGTGAAAAAAGTCAAGAGGTCTGAAAACTTTCCAAATGAATTGCACAATGCATTCGGGAAGTATTCAGACCCCTTTACTTTTTCCGTATATTGTTACGTTACAGCCTTTTTTACCCTCATCAATCTACACACAATACCGCATAATGACAAAGCGAAAATAGGTTTGTAGAAATGTTTGCACATTTATTACAAATAAAAAACTGAAATATCTTATTTGCATAAGTATTCAAACCCTTTGCTATGAGACTCAACATTGAACTCAGGTGCATCCTGTTTTTATTGATCATCCTTGAGATGTTTTTAAAACTTGATTGGAGACCACCTGTGGTAAATTCAATTTATTGGACATGATTTGGAAAGGCACACACCTGTCTATATAAGGTCCCACAGTTGACGTCAGAGCAAAAATCAAGCCATGAGGTCAAAGGAATTTTTCCGTAGCGCTCCAAGACAGGATTGTGTCGCGGCACAGATCTGGGGAAGGGTACCAAAAAAATGTCTGCAGCATTGAAAGTCCCTCTTCCTAGAGCTGGCCACCCGGCCAAACTGAGAAATTGGGAGAGAAGGGCCTTGGTCAGGGAGGTGACCAAGAACCCGATGGTCACTCTGACAGACCTCCAGAGTTCCTCTGTGGAGATGGGAGAACATTCCAGAGGACAACAATCTCTGCAGCAGTCCACCAATCAGACCTTTCTGGTAAAGTGGCCAGACAGAAGCCACTCTTCAGTAAAAGGCACCTGACAGCCCGCTTGGAGTTTGTCAAAAGGCACCTAAAGGTCTCTCAGACCATGAGAAACAAGATTCTCTGGTCTGATGAAACCAAATGCCAAGTGTCATGTCTGGAGGAAACCAGGCACTGCTCGTTACCTGGCCACTACAATCTCTACTGTGAAGCATGGTGGTGGCAGCATCATGCTGTGGGGATGTTTTTCAGCAGCAGGGATTCGGAGACTAGAGCGCTCAGGACTTCAGACTGGGGTGAAGGTTCACCTTCCAACAGGACAACAACCCTAAGGACACAGCCAAGACAACGCAGGGCTTCGGGACAAGCCTCTGAATGTCCTTGAGTGGCCCAGCCAGAGCCCGGACTAAACATCTCTGGAGAGACATGAAAATAGCTGTGCAGTGACGCTCCCCAACCAATCTGACAGAGCTTGAGAGGATCTGCAGAGAAGAATGGGAGAAACTCCCCACATACAAGTGTGCCAAGCTTGTAGCGTCATACCCAAGAAGACTTGAGGCTGTAATCGATGCCAAAGGTTCTTCAACAAAGCACTGAGTAAAGAGTCTGAATACTTAAATGTGATTTTCTAAAATGTCTAAAAAACTGTTTTTGCTTTGTCATTATGGGGTATTGTGATGTCATTATGGGGTATAGTGATGTCATTATGGGGTATTGTGTGTAGATTGATGAGGGAATAATTTTTTAGAATAAGGCTGTAACGTAAAGAAATTTGGAAAAAGTGAAGGGGTTCTGAACACTTTCCGAATGCACTGTATAACCAGACCATAGATAGAATACCAGATTGTCCAATAACTGATGGACAGGAAGAGACAGGAAGAGATCATAGGTAAATAGAAAGAGGTCATTAGAATAATTATATATTTTTTTAAATGTAACCTTTATTTAACTAGGCAAGTCAGATAAGAACAAATTCTTATTTACAATGATGGCCTACCAGGAAACAGTAGGTTAACTGCCTTGTTCAGGGGCAGAACGACAGATTTTTACCTTGTCAGCTCGGGGATTCAATCCAGCAACCTTTTGGTTACTGGCCCAACGCTCTAACCACTAGGCTACCTGCCACCTACTATGGCAGACCATGCTCCAGTTCCCTGGATGGCCATCCATCTTGTGATGAAAGCTACAGAGAGTCGGACGCCATTTTGGATCCGGCGGTAATTCCTCCATTGGGAATAGAGGGGAAATGGGAAAACTATCGGAGAAGGGGCTTTGATGTTGGGTCTGCTGACACTGGGAGCCTTAACATCTCTTACGTAAAGTAGGTTAAGTACAGTAAGTTAAGCATTGTGAGTCAGGAACAATCAACAACTGGGTTGCTCTCCACCTCTCAGCCCCAAAGCGATGCTTCTGGGTGGCTTACCATCCAACCATGAACGACAACAACTGACTGAGCAAAGAGATACTCAAACTCTCTTTGAGGATAATAGAAGTCCTATATAAGGATGCTTCTTTATGATCAAAACTGCTGTCTCAGTACACAGATGAGATTAAATTAAATATTTCCTTTAGCAACCAACAATGTATACTCTGCTTACAGTGGCTTGCGAAAGTATTCACCCCCTTGGCATTTTTCCTATTTTGTTGCCTTACAACCTGGAAATAAAAATCAATTTTTGGGGGGTCTGTATCATTTGATTTACACAACATGCCTACCACTTTGAAGATACAAAATATTTTTTATTGTGAACAAACAAGAAATAAGCCCCAAAAACTTAAAACTTAAGCATGCATAACTACTCACCCTGTCAAAGACAATACTTTGTTGAGCCACATTTTGCAGCAATTACAGCATTAAGTCTCTTGGGGTATGTCTCTATAAACTTGGCACATCTAGCCACTGGGATTTTTTCCCATTCTTTAAGGCGAAAAAGGTCATTCAAGTTGGATGGGTTCTGCTGGTTTACAGCAATCTTTAAGTCATACCACAGATTCTGAATTGGATGGAGGTCTGGGCTTTGACTAGGCCATTCCAAGAAATGTTAATGTTTCCCCTTAAACCACTCGTGTTGCTTTTGCGGTATGATTAGGGTCATTGTCCTCCTGGAAGGTGAACCTCCATCCCAGTCTCAAATCTCTGGAAGACTGTAACAGGTTTCCCTTATGAATTTCCCTGTATTTAGCGCCATCCACCATTCCTTCAATTCTGACCAGTTTCCCAGTCCCTGCCGATGAAAAACATCCCCACAGCATGATGCTGCCACCACCATGCTTCACTGTAGGGATGGTCCTCTCTGGGTGATGAGAGGTGTTGGATTTGCGCCAGACATAGCGTTTTCCTTGATGGCCAAAAAGCTACATTTTTGTCTCATCTGACCATATGTTTGGGGAGTCTCCAACATGCCATTTGGCGAACACCAAACATGTTTGCTTATTTTTTTCTTTAAGCAATAGCTTTTTTTCTGGCCACTCTTCCGTAAAGCCCAACTCTGTGGAGTGTACAGCTTAAAGTGGGCCTATGGACAGATACTCCAATCTCCGTGTGGAGCTTTGCAGCTCTTTTAGGGTTATCTTTGATCTCTTTGTTGCCTCTCTGATTAATTCCCTCCATGCCTGGTTTGTGAGTTTTGGTGGGCAGCCCTCTCTTGGCAGGTTTGCTGTGGTGCCATATTCTTTCCATTTTTTAATAATGGATTTATTGGTGCTCCGTGGGATGTTCAAAGTTCAACGTTTTTTAGAACCCAACCCTGACCTGTACTTCTCCACAACTTTGTCCCTGACCTGTTTGGAGAGCTCCTTGGTCTTCATGGTGCCCCTTGCTAGTGGTGTTGCAGATTCTGGGGCCTTTCAGAACAGTTGTATATATATACTGAGATCATGTGACAGATCATGTGACACCTAGATTGCACACAGGTGGACTTTACTTAACACATTTTGTAACTTCTGAAGGTAATTGGTTGCACCAGATCTTATTTAGGGGCTTCATAGCAAAGGGGGTGAATACATATGCACGCACCACTTTTCCGTTGTTATTTTATTAATATTTTTTGAAATAAGTTATTTTTTTAATCTCATTTCACTAATTATGACTATTTTGTGTACGTCCATTACATGAAATCCAAATAAAAATCATTTTCAATTACAGGTTGTAATGCAACAAAATATGAAAAACGCCAAGGGGGAGGAATAATTTTGCAAGGAACTGTATATGTTATAATATCGGATTTTACACAGATGATGGTGAGGATGATGGTGATGATGACGCTGATGATGATGGTGATGATGATGCTGAGGAGGATGATGGTCATGATGATGACGATGATGGCTATGGTGCTGATGATGATGGCTTGATTATGATGATGAGAATGAGGATGATGATGATGGTGTCTTGATAAGGAAGATGGTGATGGTGATGTAGATGGTGATGATGATGGTTGATGGCGATGATGATGATGATAATGATGGATTGATGGTGATGGATTGATGGTGAGGAGGAGGAGGATGATGATGATGGTGGCTTGATAAGGAAGATGGTGATGATGATGATGATGATGAGGATGGTGGTCATGATGATGATGATGGCGTGATGGTGAGGATGATGGCCTGATGGTGATGATGATGATGATGGCTTAATGGTGATGATGATGATGATGAGGATGATGATGACTTTAATGCGGGGAAACTTAAATCCGTTTTACCAAATTTCTACCAGCATGTTAAATGTGCAACCAGAGGGAAAAAAACTCTGGACCACCTTTACTCCACACACAGAGACGCATACAAAGCTCTCCCTCGCCCTCCATTTGGCAAATCTGACCATAATTCTATCCTCCTGATTCCTGCCTACAAGCAAAAAAATGAAGCAGGAAGCACCAGTGATTAGATCAATAAAACAATGTACAGATGCTAAGCTACAGGACTGTTTTGCTAGCACAGACTGGAATATGTCCCGCGATTCCTCCAATGGCATTGAGCAGTACACCATAACAGTCATTGGCTTCATCAATAAGTGCATCGATGACTTCGTCCCCACAGTGACCGTAAGTACATACCCGAACCAGAAGCCACGGATTACAGGCAACATTCACACTGAGCTAAAGGCTAGAGCTGCCGCTTTCAAGGAGCGGGACTGTAACCCGGAAGCTTACAAGAAATCCACTATGCCCTCCGACGAACCATCAAACAGGCAAAGCGTCAATACAGGACTAAGATTGAATCGTACTACACCGGCTCCGACGCACGTCGGATGTGGCAGGGCTTGCAAACCATTACAGACTACAAAGGGTAGTACAGCCGAGAGCCAGTGACACGAGCCTACCAGACGAGCTAAACTACTTCTATGCTCGCTTCGAGGCAAATAACACTGAAACATGGATGAGAGCACCAGCTGTTACAGAAGACTATGTGATCACGCTCTCCGCAGCCGATGTGAGTAAGACCTTTAAACAGGTCAACATTCACAAGGCCGCAGGGCCAGACGGATTACCAGGACATGTACTGTGAGCATGCGCTGACCAACTGGCAAGTGTCTTCATTGACATTTTCAACCTCTCCCTGTCCGGGTCTGTAATACCAACATGTTTTAAGCAGACCCCCATAGTGCCTGTGCCCAAGAACACTAAGGTAACCTATCTAAATGACTACCGACCCGTAGCACTCACGTCTGTAGCCATGAAGGTCTTTGAAAGCCTGGTCAAGGCTCACATCAACACCATTATCCCAGAAACCCTAGACCCACCCAAATTGTATACCGCCTCAACAGTTCCACAGATGATGCAATCTCTATTGCACTCCATACTCCATACTGTTAATGCTATTCATTGACTAAAGCTCAGCGTTCAAAACCATAGTGCCCTCAAAGGTCATCAATATGCTAAGGACCCTGGGACTAAACACCTCCCTCTGCAAATGGATCCTGGACTTCCTGAGGTGGTAAGGGTAAGTAACAACACATCCGCCGCGCTGATCCTCAACACAGGACCTCTATACCAGGCGGTGTCAGAGGAAGGCCCTAAAAATTGTCAAAGACTCCAGACACCCTAGTCATAGACTGTTCTCTCTGCAACCGCACAGCAAGCGGTACCGGAGCGCCAAGTCTAGGTCCAAAAGGCTTCTAAATAGCTTCTACCCCCAAGCCATTAGACTCCTGAACACATAATCAAATGGCTACCCAGACTATTTGCATTGTCCCCCCACCCTTTTACGACGCTGCTACTCTCTGTTGTTGTCATCTATGCATAGTCACTTTAATAACTCTACCTACAGTTGAAGTCGGAAGTTTACATACACTTAGGTTGGAGTCAGACAAAGATCGTTCTTTTGGGAGAAATGTCCTCTGATATGATGCAACAAAAACAGAACTGTTTGGCCATAATGACCATTGTTATGTTTGGAGGAAAAAGAGGGAGGTTTGCAAGCCAAAGAACATCCAAACATTCAAACGGGGAAGCACGGGGGTGGCAGCATCATGTTGTGGGGCTGCTTTGCTGCAGGAGGGACTGGTGCACTTCACAAAATAGATGAGGACATCTTGAGGACAGAAAATTATGTGGATATATTGAAGCAACATCTCAAGACATCAGTCAGGAAGTTGAAGCTTGGTCGCAAATGGATTTTCCAAATGGACAATGACCCAAGCATACTTCCAATGTTGTGGCAAAATGGCTTAAGGACAACGAAGTCAAGGTATTGGAGTGGCCATCACAAAGCCCTGACCTCATTCCTATAGAAAATTTGTGGGCAGAACTGAAAAAGCGTGTGTGAGCAAGGAGGCCTACAAACCTGACTCAGTTACACCAGCTCTGTCTGGAGGAATGGGCCAAAGTTCTCCCAACTTATTGTGGGAAGCTTGTGGAAGGCTACCCGAAACGTTTGACCCAAGTTAAACAATTTAACGACAATGCTACCAAATACTAATTGAGTGTATGTAAACGTCTGACCCACTGGGAATGTGATGAAATAAATAAAAGCTGAAATAAATAAATCTCTACTATTATTCCGTCATTTCACATTCTTAAAATAAAGTGGTGATCCTAACTGACCTAAGACAGGGAATTTTTACAATAATTAAATGTCAGGAATTGTGACAAAGTGAGTTTAAATGTATTTGGCTAAGGTGTATGTAAACTTTCGACTTCAACTGTACATGTACTGTACATTTTACCTCAACTAACCGGTGCCCCGCACATTGACTCTGTACCGGTTCCCCCCTGTAAATAGTATCGCTATTGTTATTTACTGCTGCTCTTTAATTACTTGTTACTTTTACTTTTTATTCTTATCCATATTTCTTTTAACTGCATTGTTGGTCAGGGGCTCATAAGTAAGCATTTCACTGTAAGGTCTACACCTGTTGTATTTGGCGCATGTGACTAATACAATGTGATGTGATTTGATGATGATGATGATGATGGCTTGATGCCGAAGCGTTGGTGTTTTGTACTGCCACCTTTCCTCCGTGCTCCTTTCCTCCGTGCTCCTTTCCTCCGTGCTCCTTTCCTCCGTGCTCCTTTCCTCCGTGTTCCTTTCCTCCGTGCTCCTTTCCTCCGTGCTCCTTTCCTCCGTGTTCCTTTCCTCCGTGCTCCTTTCCTCCGTGCTCCTTTCTTCCGTGCTCCTTTCCTTCATGACATCATGACCTATTTTTGCATTTAAGATTTTGATTTGTCATCATGTTAAACAGCTAGGTCTCTATCTCGCTCCCTGTACGATACCTGATCTCCCTTCAGTGACTCATATCTGTTCCTGAACAATATGCACAAAACAGCGACACTGGGACACACACACAGACCGTGGTGCAAGTACCGCACTCACACACACAGAAACAGACACAGCGGCACACACACACACACACACACACACACACACACACACACACACACACACACACACACACACACACACACACAGACAGACAGACAGACAGACAGACAGACAGACAGACAGACAGACAGACAGACAGACAGACAGACAGACAGACAGACAGACAGACAGACAGACAGACAGACAGACAGACAGACAGACAGACAGACAGACAGACAGACAGACAGACAGACAGACACACACACACACACACACACACACACACACACACACACACACACAGACCGTGGTGCAAGTACCTCATTCACACACACAGAAACAGAGACAGACGCACACAGAGAGAGAGAGTCAGACACACACAAACAAATCAAATCAAATGTATTTATATAGCCCTTCTTACATCAGCTGATATATCAAAGTGCTGTATAGAAACCCAGCCTAAAACCCTAAACAGCAAGCAATGCAGGTGTAGAAGCACGGTGGCTAGGAAAAACTCCCTAGAAAGGCCAAAACCTAGGAAGAAACCTAGAGAGGAACCAGGCTATGAGGGGTGGCCAAGAGGACTAGGATTTGTGTGCGTACTCACAAATACGCACACAGAGACAGAGATAGACAAATACAAACACACACACACACACACACAATGGAACTGAGTGTTCAGAAGGAAGAGAGACTCATCGCCCAGAGAGACACTGGAAGAACATACAGTACTGCAGGCCGCTGTGTGTGTGTGTGTGTGTGTGTGTGTGTGTGTGTGTGTGTGTGTGTGTGCGTGCGTGCGTGCGTGCGTGCGTGCGTGCGTGCGTGCGTGCGTGCGTGCGTGCGTGCGTGCGTGTGTGTGCGTCCTGGGACAAACTCTAAAAGTTCCAACAGAAAAACCTCCAGAGAGTCCCTACTGTCTCCTCCATAGATACATCTTGATGGACGGTGAGGAAAGCAAACACATATGAGATGTGTACCCAGTGCGCTTTCCATAGAGGAACAGTAACACTCCTCTCTGTGTGTGTGTGTGTGTGTGTGTGTGTGTGTTGGCACTGAATCAAGAAGAGTTGTCTAGTCCCATAGAGTCGTAATAGGAGTGGATAGTTGATTTATCCTATAGCTGAGCTATTTTCAGCCTCAACTTTTTAACAGGGCGAGACCCATGAAGTCCCATTCAGACCTAGACTCCTCTCTCCTCCAGCTCTCCGTCTCTGCCTCTCTCCATACCTCCTCTACTTCTCTCCTCTCTCTCTCTAACTCTTGAGAGATCCCTCCATCTCTCTCTCTCTCTCATCCCTCTCCCACTTTCTCTCCTCTCTCTCCCTCTCTCTCTTTCCATCCCACCCCCACTTTCCCTCCTCTCTCTCCCTCTCTCTCCCTCCATCCCTCCCCCACACCTCCAAACGAGCTTCAATGCCATACAACACTCCTTCCGTGGCCTCCAACTGCTCTTAAACGCTAGTAAAACCAAATACATGCTTTTCAACCGTTCGCTGCCTGCACCCGCACGCCCGACTAGCATCACCACCCTGGACGGTTCCGACCTAGAATATGTGGACATCTATAAGTACCTAGGTGTCTGGCTAGACTGCAAACTCTCCTTCCAGACTCATATCAAACATCTCCAATCTAAAATCAAATCAAGAATCGGCTTTCTATTCCGCAACAAAGCCTCCTTCACTCACGCCGCCAAACTTACCCTAGTAAAACTGACTATCCTACCGATCCTCGACTTCGGCGATGTCATCTACAAAATAGCTTCCAATACTCTACTCAGCAAACTGGATGCAGTTTATCACAGTGCCATTCGTTTTGTTACTAAAGCACCTTATACGACCCACCACTGCGACCTGTATGCCCTAGTCGGCTGGCCCTCGCTACATGTTCGTCGTCAGACCCACTGGCTCCAGGTCATCTACAAGGCTATGCTAGGTAAAGTGCCGCCTTATCTCAGTTCACTGGTCACGATGGCTACACCCACCCGCAGCACGCGCTCCAGCAGGTGTATCTCACTGATCATCCCTAAAGCCAAAACCTCATTTGGACGCCTTTCCTTCCAGTTCTCTGCTGCCTGCGACTGGAACGAATTGCAAAAATCTCTGAAGTTGGAGACTTTTATCTCCCTCAACAACTTTAAAAATCTGCTATCCGAGCAGCTAACCGATCGCTGCAGCTGTACATAGTCCATCTGTAAACTACCCACCCAATTTACCTACCTCACCCCCCATACTGCTTTTATTTATTTACTTTTCTGCTCTTTTGCACACCAGTATCTCTTCTTGCACATGATCATCTGATGATTTATCACTCCAGTGTTAATCTGCTAAATTGTAATTATTCGATTTATTGCCTACCTCATGCCTTTTGCACACATTGTATATAGATTCTCATTTTTTTCTACCATGTTATTGACTTGTTTATTGTTTACTCCATGTGTAACTCTGTGTTGTCTGTTCACACTGCTATGCTTTATCTTGGCCAGGTCGCAGTTGCAAATGAGAACTTGTTCTCAACTAGCCTACCTGGTTAAATAAAGGTGAAAAAAATAAAAAAAATAAACATCCACTACTCTCTAACTGTCTCTGTCTCTCTCTCTCCCTCTTTCCTTCCCGCCCCCACTTTCCCTCTTCTCTCTCCCTCTCTCTCTCTCTCCATCCCTCCCTCACATCCACTCCTCTCTACCTCTAGTGGATTACAGGAAAACGCTAGATTTACAATCATTACCGTTGTAGAAAGTATTTAGGGAGATGACTCTGTTGGACTCTGGCTCATACTCTACCAATAGTGTAATTACGGTAAAATAGTAAGAGTGTTATTTTTGATAGTGTAACTATAGCAGTAAGAGAGCAGTCAATACAATAAGGCTGGGATTTATTTGGATCCTCACTAGAGCTGCATTATAGCGCGCTTGACGTTTAAAGTTAGAATCCTTAATTGTGAAACTGTCTGTTTGGGATGTTACAACAACAACAGTTACTGTAAACAAACACCGTTTTTTTCTCCCTCTGACATAATTGCACGTGCGATAGAACAGCTATTTTTTATGATTACCATTCTGCTGGATGCTCCTCTCCTCGTCAACAAAACCAAGATAATAACAAAGGTGCCAGCTAGAACAGTGGCATTGTTTCCACAAATACGGATTTGATCTTTAGAGGTGATTAATAGTTGAGCCGACATCTGCACCCTGATTGTGATCCCAGCGACCGCTGTAACATTGCATTTAAAACCTGCATTGGCTACAAGCATGATGGGATTTGGGAAACTGGGGAAATAATTGGAAAACTGGGAAAATAATTGGAAAACTGGGAAAATAATTGGGAAACAACTGATTGTAAATAGCAACAGGCCAGCAAGCCGCTGAGAGAACAGACAGTGTATAAGAAGAATCAGAAATGACAGGGAAGTAAGATGTTTGTTGTGCACCTGGTCTATATAAAGTGATGGAGGGTGGAGGGTTAGATTGTCAGTGGTGGAGGGTGGAGTGTTAGATTGTCAGTGGTGGAGGGTGGAGGGTTAGATTGTCAGTGGTGGGGGGTGGAGGGTTAGATTGTCAGTGGTGGGGGGTTAGATTGTCAGTGGTGGAGGATTAGATTGTCAGTGGTGGAAGTGGGAGGGTGGAGGGTTAGATTGTCAGTGGTGGGGGGTTAGATTGTCAGTGGTGGAGGGTGGAGGGTTAGATTGTCAGTGGTGGAGGGTGGAGGGTTAGATTGTCAGTGGTGGAGGGTGGAGGGTTAGATTGTCAGTGGTGGAGGGTGGAGGAATAGATTGTCAGTGGTGGAGGGTGGAGGGTTAGATTGTCAGTGGTGGAGAGTGGAGGGTTAGATTGTCAGTGGTGGAGGGTGGAGGGTTAGATTGTCAGTGGTGGGGGGTTAGATTGTGGAGGGTGGAGGGTTAGATTGTCAGTGGTGGAGGGGGGAGGGTTAGATTGTCAGTGGTGGGGGGTTAGATTGTGGAGGGTGGAGGGTTAGATTGTCAGTGGTGGGGGGTTAGATTGGGGAGGGTTAGATTGTCAGTGGTGGGGGGTTAGATTGTGGAGGGTGGAGGGTTAGATTGTCAGTGGTGGAGTGTTAGATTGTCAGTGGTGGAGGGTTAGATTGTCAGTGGTGGGGGGTTAGATTGTCAGTGGTGGAGGGTGGAGGGTTAGATTGTCAGTGGTGGAGGGTTAGATTGTCAGTGGTGGAGGGTTAGATTGTCAGTGGTGGAGGGTGGAGGGTTAGATTGTCAGTGGTGGAGGGTTAGATTGTCAGTGGTGGAGGGTTAGATTGTCAGTGGTGGAGGGTGGAGGGTTAGATTGTCAGTGGTGGAGGGTGAAGGGTTAGATTCTCAGTGATGGAGGGTGGAGGGTTAGATTGTGGAGGGTTAGATTGTCAGTGATGGAGGGTGGAGGGTTAGATTGTGGAGGGTGGAGGTTCAGACAAACACACATCAACTCCTGGAGAAAGTCGTCAAGAGGAGCTCCACAGGTCCTGATCTACATGTAGCAATGTAAGGGCCATCGTTTCATCTCCTCTACAAGCGGCAGTCGGTCATTCACTTCAATGAACCATAAATATGTTTATGAGCAGAGATTTCATATCATTATACTCCCAGAGGGAAGTTGAAAACCCCTTTATTGGGCTAATCAGACATTGACTCCAGGGGGTGAAACAGAAACTACTGTTCATCTTTTAAAGGGTAATAATCTTAAATAATCATTAAAAAACACTTTTCCTTGTAATGAAATCGTACTTACAGAAACACATTGTAAAACAATGTGGTTTGCATCTGTGCACCGTCTGTTTTTAATATCTTAACATCAGTGATTTGTTTTTTTTATCATGTTGAGTTGTGCCTTGGGTGCCTGAAATGTGCTTTATATATAAAATGAATTATCATGAATAGAAGCAGGTTCTCCTTGCAATATTAAAAAGGAGAGCAGCTGTGCTTGGAAGATTAGTCCAAATGGGGACTAAAAGAGATCCAAATTAAATCAAATCAAATCTGCAGGTGCAAAATGCAAGACATACTTTGTAAGAAGTTCATTCCCAGCCATTTAATATTGTTCCAAAGGTTTAGGAAACTGCCACTGAGGTTTATTGTGTTTTATTGAAGGAGAAGCTCTACTCCAGCCATTATTATGAGCCGTCCTCCCCTCAGGAGCCTCCACTGGTAGTAAGATGCCGTAAAGACAGTATGAACTGTGATCATGATAATGTGAAGACAGACAGCAGCTAACTCCTGGCAGAACATACTATGAGTAGTTGACGTGGAGTCACAAATAGGCTACTGTTTATACCCAACACACTACTGTTTATACCCAACACACTACTGTTTATACCCAGTACACTACTGTTTATACCCAACACACTACTGTTTATACCCAGTACACTACTGTTTATACCCAACACACTACTGTTTATACCCAACACACTACTGTTTATACCCAGCACACTACTGTTTATACCCAGCACACTACTGTTTATACCCAACACACTACTGTTTATACCCAGCACACTACTGTTTATACCCAACACACTACTGTTTATACCCAACACACTACTGTTTATACCCAACACACTACTGTTTATACCCAGCACACTACTGTTTATACCCAACACACTACTGTTTATACCCAACACACTACTGTTTATACCCAACACACTACTGTTTATACCCAGCACACTACTGTTTATAGGCAACATACTACTGTTTATACCCAACACACTACTGTTTATACCCAGCACACTACTGTTTATACCCAACACACTACTGTTTATACCCAACACACTACTGTTTATACCCAGCACACTACTGTTTATACCCAACACACTACTGTTTATACCCAACACACTACTGTTTATACCCACCACACTACTGTTTATACCCAGTACACTACTGTTTATACCCAACACACTACTGTTTATAACCATTACACTACTGTTCATACCCAGCACACTACTGTTTATACCCAACACACTACTGTTTATAACCATTACACTACTGTTCATACCCAGCACACTACTGTTTATACCCAACACACTACTGTTCATACCCAGCACACTACTGTTTATACCCAACACACTACTGTTTATACCCAACACACTACTGTTTATACCCAACACACTACTGTTTATACCCAACACACTACTGTTTATACCCAGCACACTACTGTTTATATCCAACACACTACTGTTTATACCCAACACACTACTGTTTATACCCAACACACTACTGTTTATACCCAGCACACTACTGTTCATACCCAGCACACTACTGTTTATACCCAGCACACTACTGTTTATACCCAACACACTACTGTTTATACCCGGCACACTACTGTTTATACCCAACACACTACTGTTTATACCCAACACACTACTGTTTATACCCAGCACACTACTGTTTATACCCAACACACTACTGTTTATACCCAGCACACTACTGTTTATACCCAACACACTACTGTTTATACCCAGCACACTACTGTTTATAGGCAACATACTACTGTTTATACCCAACACACTACTGTTTATACCCAGCACACTACTGTTTATACCCAACACACTACTGTTTATACCCAACACACTACTGTTTATACCCAGCACACTACTGTTTATACCCAACGCACTACTGTTTATACCCAACACACTACTGTTTATACCCAGTACACTACTGTTTATACCCACACACTACTGTTTATAACCATTACACTACTGTTCATACCCAGCACACTACTGTTTATACCCAACACACTACTGTTTATAACCATTACACTACTGTTCATACCCAGCACACTACTGTTTATACCCAACACACTACTGTTCATACCCAGCACACTACTGTGTATACCCAACACACTACTGTTTATACCCAACACACTACTGTTTATACCCAACACACTACTGTTTATACCCAACACACTACTGTTTATACCCAACACACTACTGTTTATACCCAGCACACTACTGTTTATATCCTACACACTACTGTTTATACCCAACACACTACTGTTTATACCCAACACACTACTGTTTATACCCAGCACACTACTGTTCATACCCAGCACACTACTGTTTATACCCAACACACTACTGTTTATACCCAACACACTACTGTTTATACCCAGCACACTACTGTTTATATCCAACACACTACTGTTTATACCCAACACACTACTGTTTATACCCAACACACTACTGTTTATACCCAGTACACTACTGTTTATACCCAACACTATACTGTTTATAACCATTACACTACTGTTCATACCCAGCACACTACTGTTTATACCCAACACACTACTGTTTATAACCATTACACTACTGTTCATACCCAGCACACTACTGTTTATACCCAACACACTACTGTTCATACCCAGCACACTACTGTTTATACCCAACACACTACTGTTTATACCCAACACACTACTGTTTATACCCAACACACTACTGTTTATACCCAACACACTACTGTTTATACCCAACACACTACTGTTTATACCCAACACACTACTGTTTATACCCAGCACACTACTGTTCATACACAGCACACTACTGTTTATACCCAACACACTACTGTTTATACCCAACACACTACTGTTTATACCCAACACACTACTGTTTATACCCAACACACTACTGTTTATACCCAACACACTACTGTTTATACCCAGCACACTACTGTTCATACCCAGCACACTACTGTTTATACCCAGCACACTACTGTTTATACCCAACACACTACTGTTTATACCCAGCGCACTACTGTTTATACCCAACACACTACTGTTTATACCCAACACACTACTGTTTATACCCAGCACACTACTGTTTATACCTAACACACTACTGTTTATACCCAACACACTACTGTTTATACCCAACACACTACTGTTTATACCAGCACACTACCGTTTATACCCAACACACTACTGTTTATACCCAACACACTACTGTTTATACCCAACACACTACTGTTTATACCCAACACACTACTGTTTATACCCAACACACTACTGTTTATACCCAACATACTACTGTTTATACCCAGCACACTACTGCTTATACCCAACACACTACTGTTTATACCCAACACACTACTGTTTATACCCAACACACTACTGTTTATACCCAACACACTACTGTTTATACCCAACATACTACTGTTTATACCCAGCACACTACTGCTTATACCCAACATACTACTGTTTATACCCAGCACACTACTGCTTATACCCAACACACTACTGTTTATACCAGACACACTACTGTTTATACCCAACATACTACTGTTTATACCCAACACACTACTGTTTATACCCAGCACACTACTGTTCATACCCAACACACTACTGTTCATACCCAACACACTACTGTTTATACCCAGCACACTACTGTTTATACCCAGCACACTACTGTTTATACCCAACACACTACTGTTTATACCCAGCACACTACTGCTTATACCCAACACACTACTGTTTATACCCAGCACACTACTGCTTATACCCAACACACTACTGTTTATACCCAACATACTACTGTTTATACCCAGCACACTACTGTTTATACCAGACACACTACTGTTTATACCCAACATACTACTGTTTATAGGCAACACACTACTGTTCTTACCCAGCACACTACTGTTCATACCCAACACACTACTGTTTATACCCAGCACACTACTGCTTATACCTAGCAATACATTGCTTAATTCTAAGTAGTGTGCTAGGGTATAAACAGTAGTGTGTTGCACAGTAGTGTGCACACACACACACACACACACACACACACACACACACACACACACACACACACACACACATACACACACACACTTACCACGTACACGTAGTAGAATTGCATGTCCTGACTCACAGGCTGTTACATCTGCATCACTGAAGAACATCCTCCATCAGAGACTAAAACAGAAAAATACGGTCTCTTCTTGTCTCCTCTCCTCTCTTCTCTTCTCCTCAGGGCTCAGAGAGAGGAATAAAGTATCTCTATTTTACTATATCCTCTCCTCCTCTTTTCTCTTCTCCTATCCTCAGGTCTCAGAGAAAGGAGTAAAGTATCTCTCTTTTACTATATCCTCTCCTCTCTTCTCTTCTCCTCAGGTCTCAGAGAAAGGAGTAAAGTATCTCTCTTTTACTATATCCTCTCCTCTCTTCTCTTCTCCTCAGGTCTCAGAGAAAGCAGTAAAGTATCTCTCTTTTACTATATCCTCTCCTCTCTTCTCTTCTCCTCAGGTCTCAGAGAAAGGAGTAAAGTATTTCTCTTTTACTATATCCTCTCCTCTCTTCTCTTCTCCTCAGGTCTCAGAGAAAGCAGTAAAGTATCTCTCTTTTACTATATTCTCTTCTCCTTTCCTTTCTTCTCAGGTCTCAGACAGTAAGAGTTTATTCTCTCTCCTTCTCATCTGTAAAAACAGCAACTATTGGTCAGTAGAGTTGTCCTTCAGTGAACGAACAGCTTCAGCCCTGCATGTTGTGGTTGTGTTTCCACTGTCTGATGATAGACCTCAGTGCTTCCTGCTGTTGCGGCCACCGCATGTGTATTGAGAGAGAGAAAGAGTGTGTGTTATGTGACAGATAACGCGCGGTGTACTCTGTGCGTTAAGAAACAGGAAGCGTGGAGAGAGAGAGAGAGAGAGAGAGAGAGAGAGAGAGAGAGAGAGAGAGAGAGAGAGAGAGAGAGAGAGAGAGAGAGAGAGAGAGAGAGAGAGAGAGAGAGAGAGAGAGAGAGAGAGAGAGAGAGAGACAGTTAGGCAACAACAAATTCAATCCCGTTTAGACAACTTCCTGGACAAAACGTTTCCCTATAATAATGAAGGTGTAAACTTTGCAGTACAGTATATCTAAACAGTACAGTATATTTGACGTCTCAGCTTCCCTATCAAATCTAAAAATGTCAAACAGAAAACTGAAGAAAATTAACAACAATGACAAATGGTTTGATGAAGAACAAAAAACCTAAGAAAGACATTGAGAAACCAATCCTATCAAAAACATAGAGACCCAGAAAACCTGAGCCTACACCTTCACTATGGTGAATCACTAAAACAATACAGAAATACATTATGGAAAAAGAAGGAACAGCACGTCAGAAATCAGCTCAACGTAATTGAAGAATCCATAGACTCTAACCACTTCTGGGAAAATGTGAAAACTCTAAACAAACAACAACACGAAGAGTTATCTTTCCAAAACAGAGATGTATCGTTAAACCATTTATCCAATATTTTTGGCACCATAACAAAGAACAAACAGCAACAAGATATACATGATCAAATACAGATCTTAGAATCAACTATTAAAGACTAGCAGAACCCATTGGATTCTCCAATTACATTGAATGAACTACAGGACAAAATACAAACCCTCCAACCCAAAAAGGCCTGTGGTGTTGATGGCATCCAAAATTAAATTATAAAACATACAGACCACAAATTCCAATTGGCTTTACTTAAACTCTTTAACATCATCCTCAGCTCTGGCATCTTACCCAATATTTGTAACCAAGGACTGATCACCCCAATCCACAAAAGTGGAGACAAATTCGACCCCAATAACTACCGTGGGATACGCGTCAACAGCAACCTTGGGAAAATCCTCTGCATTATCATTAACACCAGACTCGTACATTTCCTCTGTGAAAAACAATGTACTGAGCAAATGTCAAATTGGCTTTTTACCAAATTACCGTACGACAGACCACGTATTCACCCTGCACACCCTAATTGACAAACAATCAAACCAAAACAAAGGCAAAGTCTTCTTTCTCATGCTTTGTTTTCAAAAAAGCTTTTGACTCAATTTGGCATGAGAGTCTGCTCTACAAATTGATGGAAAGTGATGTTGGGGGGGAAAAAATATAGCATTATAAAATCCATGTACACAAACAACAAGTGTGCGGTTAAAAGTGGCAAAAAAAACACACATTTCTTTCCACAGGGCTGTGGGGTGAGATAGGGATGCAGCTTAAGCCCCACCCTCTTCAACATATATATCAACAAATTGGCGAGGGCACTAGAACAGTCTCCAGCACCCGGCCTCATCCTACTAGAATCTGAAGTCAAATGTCTACTGTTTGCTGATGATCTGGTGCATCTGTCCCCAACCAAGGAGGGCCTACAGCAGCACCTAGATCTTCTGCACAGATTCTGTCAGACCTCAGCCCTGACAGTAAATCTCAGTAAGACAAAAATAATGGTGTTCCAAAAAATGTCCAGTCGCCAGGACAACAAATACAAATTCCATCTAGACGCTGTTGCCCTAGAGCACACAAAAAACTATACATACCTCGGCCTAAACATCAGGGCCACAGGTAACTTCCACAAAGCTGTGAATGAGCTGAAAGACAAGGCAAGAAGGGCCTTCTATGCCATAAAAAGGAACATAAAATTCGACCTATCAATTAGCACCTGGTTAAAAATACTTAAATCAGTTATAGAACCCATTGCCATTTATGGTTGTGAGGTCTGGGGTCCGCTCACCAACCAAGAATTCAGAAATTTTGCAAAAATATCCCCCGTGTACAACGTAAAACACCAAATAGCCAATACCCGATAATTATCAAAATCCAGGAAAGAGCCATTAAATTCTACAAACCTTAACAAAGCCATAACAAAGCAATCACCTACAGAGAGATGAACCTGGAGAAGAGTCCCCTAAGCAAGCTGGTCCTGGGGCTCTGTTAACGAACACAAACAGACCCCACAGAGCCCCAGGACAGCAACACAATTAGACCTAACCAAATCATGAGAAAACAAAAAGATAATTATTGACACATTGGGAAGAATTAACCAAAACATTTAACAAACTAGAATGTTATTTGGCCCTAAACAGAGAGTACACAGTGGCAGAATAGCTGACCACTGTGACTGACACAAACTTAAGGAAAGGTTTGACTATGTACAGATTCATTGAGCATAGCCTTGCTATTGAGAAAGGCTGCTGTAATGTCATGCCCTGACCTTAGTTCCTTTTTATTGTCTCTATTTTGGTTTGGTCAGGGTGTGAGTTGGGGTGGGCATTCTATGTTTTTGTTCTATATTTTCTATTTCTATGTGTTTGGCCGGGTGTGGTTCTCAATCAGAGGCAGCTGTCTATCGTCGTCTCTGATTGAGAACCATACTTAGGCAGCCTTTTCCCACCTGTGTTTGTGGGTAGTTGTTTTCTGTTTTTGTGTCTGCACCAGACAAAACTGTTTCACTTTCGTTCTCCTGTTTGTTGTTTTTGTTCGATTTTTTTTATTTTATTAAATCATGAACACTTTAAACGCTGCACCTTGGTCCACTCTTCCTTCAGCCCACGAGAACCGTTACACGTAAGCAGACTTGGCTCTCAAGAGAAGACTATGTTTACACTGCCCACAAAATGAGGTGCAAACTGAGCTGCATTTCCTAACTTCCTGCCAAATGTAAAACCATATTAGAGACACATATTTCCCTCAGATTACACAGACCAATAAAGATTTTGATAACAAACCCAATTTTGATCAACTCTTACTGGGTGAAATACCACAGTGTTTCATCAGAGCAGCAAGATGTTGCCTGTTGCCACAAGAAAAGGGCAACCAGTGAAGAACAAACACCTTTGTAAATACAACCCATATTTATGTTTATTTATTTTCCCTTTTGTACTTTAACTATTTGCACATCGTTTTAACACTGTACATAGCCATAATATGACATGTGAAATATCTTTATTCTTTTGGACCTTTTGTGATTGTAATGTTTAATGTTAATTTTATTGTTTATTTCACTTTTGTTTATTATCTACCTATTATCTACCTCACTTGTTAACATATGTTTCCCATGCCAATAAAGCCCTTATATTGAATAGAGAGAGAGAGAGAGAGAGAGAGAGAGAGAGAGTCATGGTTGAGTTACGATGGCAATCATTTTCATCCTCCTGAACCCTGATAACTAGTGACAAACAAACTATATATACACACTATAAAAACACACACTATATATACACACACTATATATACACACACTATATACACACACTATATATACACACACTATATATATACACACTATATATACACACACTGACACACACTATATATACACACTATAAAAACACACACTATATATACACACATTATATATACACACACTATATATACACACACTATATATACACACATTATATATACACACACTATATATACACACATTATATATACACACACTATATATACACACATTATATATACACACACTATATATACACACATTATATATACACACACTATATATATACACACACTATATATACACACACTATATATACACACACTATACATACACACATTATATATACACACACTATATATACACACACTGACACACACTATATATACACACACTATATATACACACACTATATATGCACACATTATATATACACACACTATACATACACACATTATATATACACACACTATATATACACACACTGACACACACTATATATACACACAATATATATACACACACACTATATACACACACATACACACACTATATATATACACAATATATATACACACACACTATATACACACACTATATATTAACACACTATACATACACACACTATACATACACACACTATACATACACACACTATATATACACACATTATATATACACACTGAGACCCACTATATACACACACTATACATATACACACTATATATACACATACTATTTATACACATAGTATATATACACACACTATATATGTACCCACTATATATACACACTATACATACACACACTATATATACACACACTATATATACACACACTATATATATACACATACTATTTATACACATACTATATATACACACACTATATATGTACCCACTATATATACACACTATACATACACACACTATATATACACACACTATATATATACACATACTAAATTTATACACACACTATATATGTACCCACTATATATACACACTATACATACACACACTATATATACACACACTATATATATACACATACTAAATTTATACACACACTATATATACACACACTATATATACACACTATATATACAGACACTATATATACAGACTATATATACAGACACTATATATACAGACACTATATATACAGACACTATATATACAGACACTATATATACAGACTATATATACAGACACTATATATACAGACTATATATACAGACTATATATACAGACACTATATATACACACACTATATATACAGACACTATATATACAGACTATATATACAGACACTATATATACAGACTATATATACAGACACTATATATACACACACTATATATACACACACTATATATACACACTATATATACACACACTATATATACACACTATATATACAGACACTATATATACAGACACTATATATACACACACTATATATACACACTATATATACAGACACTATATATACAGACTATATATACAGACACTATATATACACACACTGGCTCACCTATCTCTAGACGCTATGATCCTGCTGTCACTGGATTAGGAAGAACTAGATTATTCATGACCAAAATGACTTCAGATCATACAGGTAAAAAATTGCAATCCCAGAATTGCACAGAATAGTCAGGATAACTATATTGCATGACTGAATAGGCTTATTGGATTATTGGGATTTTATATATCAAATAGCAATAGTATTACCAGCATGAGGTGTTTATAATCGGTATGCATAACATATATATTTTTGTTTTGGACTGAGAACAATCATATGGGACCACAGTGATGTTCAATAGTGATTTTAAACATCCCAACTGCTGCCAATTCCATGGGAATCAAATTCTAGAATAGAACCTTTGGAACAGCTGTCAAAACGCCACCAAAGGCCACAGGACTGCATCAATAAAACCGTAGTACCTTTCATCTCCAATGTGGTGGCCTCTTCACGACTGTCATGGTGTGCTTGGACCATGTTAGTTTGTTGGTGATGTGGACGCCTAGGAACTTGAGGGTACTGACACCTGATGTAATCGGCGCATGTGACTAATAAAATGTTATTTGAATAGAGTGATCTGTCCACTAGGTGGTGACACACTCCAGGCGAGGGACTTAGATCAGCACTCAATTTCATATGTAGTGCACTACTTTTTACTTTTAAGCTGGTCAAAGGTAGTGCGCTATGTAGGGAACGGGGTGCCATTTGGGACGAAGGCACTATGTTATATAAGTTTGTTTTGGTATGAATAATGAGCTGTTATGTCTCTGTGAACTCAGCTCATTAAAGAAATACCCTTCCTCTAGCTACAGATGTTAATCTGAGGGAAATACAGACAGACTACCACCACTATTCAGATAGACTACCACCACTATGCAGATAGACTACCACCACTATTCAGATAGACTACCACCACTATTCAGATAGACTACCACCACTATGCAGATAGACTACCACCACTATTCAGATAGACTACCACCACTATGCAGATAGACTACCACCACTATGCAGATAGACTACCACCACTATGCAGATAGACTACCACCACTATTCAGACAGACTACCACCACTATGCAGATAGACTACCACCACTATGCAGATAGACTACCACCACTATTCAGATAGACTACCACCACTATGCAGATAGACTACCACCACTATGCAGATAGACTACCACCACTATGCAGATAGACTACCACCACTATTCAGACAGACTACCACCACTATGCAGATAGACTACCACCACTATGCAGATAGACTACCACCACTATTCAGATAGACTACCACCACTATTCAGATAGACTACCACCACTATGCAGATAGACTATCACCACCACTATTCAGACAGACTACCACCACTATTCAGATAGACTACCACCACTATGCAGATAGACTACCACCACTATGCAGATAGACTACCACCACTATTCAGATAGACTACCACCACTATTCAGATAGACTACCACCACTATTCAGATAGACTACCACCACTATTCAGATAGACTACCACCACTACGCAGATAGACTACCACCACTATTCAGATAGACTACCACCACTATGCAGATAGACTACCACCACTATTCAGATAGACTACCACCACTATTCAGATAGACTACCACCACTATTCAGATAGACTACCACCACTATTCAGATAGACTACCACCACTACGCAGATAGACTAACACCACTATTCAGATAGACTACCACCACTATTCAGATAGACTACCACCACTATTCAGATAGACTACCACCACTATTCAGATAGACTACCACCACTATGCAGATAGACTATCACCACCACTATTCAGACAGACTACCACCACTATTCAGATAGACTACCACCACTATGCAGATAGACTACCACCACTATTCAGACAGACTACCACCACTATTCAGATGGACTACCACCACTATGCAGATAGACTACCACCACTATTCAGATAGACTACCACCACTATGCAGATAGACTACCACCACTATGCAGATAGACTACCACCACTATTCAGACAGACTACCACCACTATGCAGATAGACTACCACCACTATGCAGATAGACTACCACCACTATGCAGATAGACTACCACCACTATTCAGACAGACTACCACCACTATGCAGATAGACTACCACCACTATGCAGATAGACTACCACCACTATGCAGATAGACTACCACCACTATGCAGATAGACTACCACCACTATGCAGATAGACTACCACCACTATACAGACAGACTACCACCACTATGCAGATAGACTACCACCACTATTCAGATAGACTACCACCACTATTCAGATAGACTACCAACACTATGCAGATAGACTACCACCACTATTCAGATAGACTACCACCACTATTCAGATAGACTACCACCACTATTCAGATAGACTACCACCACTATGCAGACAGACTACCACCACTATTCAGATAGACTACCACCACTATTCAGATAGACTACCAACACTATTCAGATAGACTACCACCACTATGCAGATAGACTACCACCACTATTCAGATAGACTACCACCACTATGCAGATAGACTACCACCACTATTCAGATAGACTACCACCACTATTCAGATAGACTACCACCACTATTCAGATAGACTACCACCACTATGCAGATAGACTACCACCACTATTCAGATAGACTACCACCACTATTCAGATAGACTACCACCACTATGCAGATAGACTACCACCACTATTCAGATAGACTACCACCACTATTCAGATAGACTACCACCACTATGCAGATAGACTACCACCACTATGCAGATAGACTACCACCACTATTCAGATAGACTACCACCACTATGCAGATAGACTACCACCACTATGCAGATAGACTACCACCACTATGCAGATAGACTACCACCACTATGCAGATAGACTACCACCACTATACAGACAGACTACCACCACTATGCAGATAGACTACCACCACTATGCAGATAGACTACCACCACTATACAGATAGACTACCACCACTATTCAGACAGACTACCACCACTATGCAGATAGACTACCACCACTATGCAGATAGACTACCACCACTATGCAGATAGACTACCACCACTATGCAGATAGACTACCACCACTATTCAGATAGACTACCACCACTATTCAGATAGACTACCACCACTATTCAGATAGACTACCACCACTATGCAGATAGACTATCACCACCACTATTCAGACAGACTACCACCACTATTCAGATAGACTACCACCACTATGCAGATAGACTACCACCACTATGCAGATAGACTACCACCACTATTCAGATAGACTACCACCACTATTCAGATAGACTACCACCACTATTCAGATAGACTACCACCACTATTCAGATAGACTACCACCACTACGCAGATAGACTACCACCACTATTCAGATAGACTACCACCACTATGCAGATAGACTACCACCACTATTCAGATAGACTACCACCACTATTCAGATAGACTACCACCACTATTCAGATAGACTACCACCACTATTCAGATAGACTACCACCACTACGCAGATAGACTACCACCACTATTCAGATAGACTACCACCACTATTCAGATAGACTACCACCACTATTCAGATAGACTACCACCACTATTCAGATAGACTACCACCACTATGCAGATAGACTATCACCACCACTATTCAGACAGACTACCACCACTATTCAGATAGACTACCACCACTATGCAGATAGACTACCACCACTATTCAGACAGACTACCACCACTATTCAGATGGACTACCACCACTATGCAGATAGACTACCACCACTATTCAGATAGACTACCACCACTATGCAGATAGACTACCACCACTATGCAGATAGACTACCACCACTATGCAGATAGACTACCACCACTATTCAGACAGACTACCACCACTATGCAGATAGACTACCACCACTATGCAGATAGACTACCACCACTATGCAGATAGACTACCACCACTATTCAGACAGACTACCACCACTATGCAGATAGACTACCACCACTATGCAGATAGACTACCACCACTATGCAGATAGACTACCACCACTATGCAGATAGACTACCACCACTATGCAGATAGACTACCACCACTATACAGACAGACTACCACCACTATGCAGATAGACTACCACCACTATTCAGATAGACTACCACCACTATTCAGATAGACTACCACCACTATGCAGACAGACTACCACCACTATGCAGATAGACTACCACCACTATTCAGATAGACTACCACCACTATTCAGATAGACTACCAACACTATGCAGATAGACTACCACCACTATTCAGATAGACTACCACCACTATTCAGATAGACTACCACCACTATTCAGATAGACTACCACCACTATGCAGACAGACTACCACCACTATTCAGATAGACTACCACCACTATTCAGATAGACTACCAACACTATTCAGATAGACTACCACCACTATGCAGATAGACTACCACCACTATTCAGATAGACTACCACCACTATGCAGATAGACTACCACCACTATTCAGATAGACTACCACCACTATTCAGATAGACTACCACCACTATTCAGATAGACTACCACCACTATGCAGATAGACTACCACCACTATTCAGATAGACTACCACCACTATTCAGATAGACTACCACCACTACGCAGATAGACTACCACCACTATTCAGATAGACTACCACCACTATGCAGATAGACTACCACCACTATTCAGATAGACTACCACCACTATTCAGATAGACTACCACCACTATTCAGATAGACTACCACCACTATTCAGATAGACTACCACCACTACGCAGATAGACTACCACCACTATTCAGATAGACTACCACCACTATTCAGATAGACTACCACCACTATTCAGATAGACTACCACCACTATTCAGATAGACTACCACCACTATGCAGATAGACTATCACCACCACTATTCAGACAGACTACCACCACTATTCAGATAGACTACCACCACTATGCAGATAGACTACCACCACTATTCAGACAGACTACCACCACTATTCAGATGGACTACCACCACTATGCAGATAGACTACCACCACTATTCAGATAGACTACCACCACTATGCAGATAGACTACCACCACTATGCAGATAGACTACCACCACTATGCAGATAGACTACCACCACTATTCAGACAGACTACCACCACTATGCAGATAGACTACCACCACTATGCAGATAGACTACCACCACTATGCAGATAGACTACCACCACTATTCAGACAGACTACCACCACTATGCAGATAGACTACCACCACTATGCAGATAGACTACCACCACTATGCAGATAGACTACCACCACTATGCAGATAGACTACCACCACTATGCAGATAGACTACCACCACTATACAGACAGACTACCACCACTATGCAGATAGACTACCACCACTATTCAGATAGACTACCACCACTATTCAGATAGACTACCACCACTATGCAGACAGACTACCACCACTATGCAGATAGACTACCACCACTATTCAGATAGACTACCACCACTATTCAGATAGACTACCAACACTATGCAGATAGACTACCACCACTATTCAGATAGACTACCACCACTATTCAGATAGACTACCACCACTATTCAGATAGACTACCACCACTATGCAGACAGACTACCACCACTATTCAGATAGACTACCACCACTATTCAGATAGACTACCAACACTATTCAGATAGACTACCACCACTATGCAGATAGACTACCACCACTATTCAGATAGACTACCACCACTATGCAGATAGACTACCACCACTATTCAGATAGACTACCACCACTATTCAGATAGACTACCACCACTATTCAGATAGACTACCACCACTATGCAGATAGACTACCACCACTATTCAGATAGACTACCACCACTATTCAGATAGACTACCACCACTATGCAGATAGACTACCACCACTATTCAGATAGACTACCACCACTATTCAGATAGACTACCACCACTATGCAGATAGACTACCACCACTATGCAGATAGACTACCACCACTATTCAGATAGACTACCACCACTATGCAGATAGACTACCACCACTATGCAGATAGACTACCACCACTATGCAGATAGACTACCACCACTATGCAGATAGACTACCACCACTATACAGACAGACTACCACCACTATGCAGATAGACTACCACCACTATGCAGATAGACTACCACCACTATACAGATAGACTACCACCACTATTCAGACAGACTACCACCACTATGCAGATAGACTACCACCACTATGCAGATAGACTACCACCACTATGCAGATAGACTACCACCACTATGCAGATAGACTACCACCACTATTCAGATAGACTACCACCACTATTCAGATAGACTACCACCACTATGCAGATAGACTACCACCACTATTCAGATAGACTACCACCACTATTCAGATAGACTACCACCACTATTCAGATAGACTACCACCACTATTCAGATAGACTACCACCACTATGCAGATAGACTACCACCACTATTCAGATAGACTACCACCACTATTCAGATAGACTACCACCACTATGCAGATAGACTACCACCACTATGCAGATAGACTACAACCACTATTCATACAGACTACCACCACTATTCAGATAGACTACCACCACTATGCAGATAGACTACCACCACTATGCAGATAGACTACCACCACTATGCAGATAGACTACCACCACTATTCAGATAGACTACCACCACTATGCAGATAGACTACCACCACTACGCAGATAGACTACCACCACTATGCAGATAGACTACCACCACTATTCAGATAGACTACCACCACTATGCAGATAGACTACCACCACTATTCAGATAGACTACCACCACTATGCAGATAGACTACCACCACTATTCATACAGACTACCACCACTATTCAGATAGACTACCACCACTATGCAGATAGACTACCACCACTATTCAGATAGACTACCACCACTATGCAGATAGACTACCACCACTATGCAGATAGACTACCACCACTATTCAGATAGACTACCACCACTACGCAGATAGACTACCACCACTATGCAGATAGACTACCACCACTATTCAGATAGACTACCACCACTATGCAGATAGACTACCACCACTATTCAGATAGACTACCACCACTACGCAGATAGACTACCACCACTATGCAGATAGACTACCACCACTATTCAGATAGACTACCACCACTATTCAGATAGACTACCACCACTATTCAGATAGACTACCACCACTATGCAGATAGACTACCACCACTATGCAGATAGACTACCACCACTATGCAGATAGACTACCACCACTATGCAGATAGACTACCACCACTATGCAGATAGACTACCACCACTATGCAGATAGACTACCACCACTATGCAGATAGACTACCACCACTATGCAGATTAACTACCACCACTATTCAGATAGACTACCACCACTACGCAGATAGACTACCACCACTATGCAGATAGACTACCACCACTATGCAGATAGACTACCACCACTATTCAGATAGACTACCACCACTATGCAGATAGACTACCACCACTATGCAGATAGACTACCACCACTATTCAGATAGACTACCACCACTATGCAGATAGACTACCACCACTATTCAGATAGACTACCAACACTATTCAGATAGACTACCACCACTATGCAGATAGACTACCACCACTATGCAGATAGACTACCACCACTATTCAGATAGACTACCACCACTATGCAGATAGACTACCACCACTATGCAGATAGACTACCACCACTATGCAGATAGACTACCACCACTATGCAGATAGACTACCACCACTATACAGACAGACTACCACCACTATGCAGATAGACTACCACCACTATGCAGATAGACTACCACCACTATACAGACAGACTACCACCACTATTCAGACAGACTACCACCACTATGCAGATAGACTACCACCACTATGCAGATAGACTACCACCACTATGCAGATAGACTACCACCACTATGCAGATAGACTACCACCACTATGCAGATAGACTACCACCACTATACAGACAGACTACCACCACTATGCAGATAGACTACCACCACTATTCAGATAGACTACCACCACTATGCAGATAGACTACAACCACTATTCATACAGACTACCACCACTATTCAGATAGACTACCACCACTATGCAGATAGACTACCACCACTATGCAGATAGACTACCACCACTATGCAGATAGACTACCACCACTATTCAGATAGACTACCACCACTATGCAGATAGACTACCACCACTATTCAGATAGACTACCACCACTATGCAGATAGACTACCACCACTATGCAGATAGACTACCACCACTATTCAGATAGACTACCACCACTATGCAGATAGACTACCACCACTATTCAGATAGACTACCACCACTATGCAGATAGACTACCACCACTATTCAGATAGACTACCACCACTACGCAGATAGACTACCACCACTATTCAGATAGACTACCACCACTATGCAGATAGACTACCACCACTATTCAGATAGACTACCACCACTATGCAGATAGACTACCACCACTATGCAGATAGACTACCACCACTATTCAGATAGACTACCACCACTATGCAGATAGACTACCACCACTATTCAGATAGACTACCACCACTATGCAGATAGACTACCACCACTATTCAGATAGACTACCACCACTATGCAGATAGACTACCACCACTATTCAGATAGACTACCACCACTACGCAGATAGACTACCACCACTATGCAGATAGACTACCACCACTATTCAGATAGACTACCACCACTATTCAGATAGACTACCACCACTATGCAGATAGACTACCACCACTATTCAGATAGACTACCACCACTATTCAGATAGACTACCAACACTATTCAGATAGACTACCACCACTATTCAGACAGACTACCACCACTATGCAGATAGACTACCACCACTATTCAGATAGACTACCACCACTATGCAGATAGACTACCACCACTATTCAGACAGACTACCACCACTATGCAGATAGACTACCACCACTATTCAGATAGACTACCACCACTATTCATACAGACTACCACCACTATGCAGATAGACTACCACCACTAATCAGACAGACTACCAACACTATACAGATAGACTACCACCACTATTCATACAGACTACCACCACTATTCAGATAGACTACCACCACTATTCAGATAGACTACCACCACTATTCATACAGACTACCACCACTATGCAGATAGACTACCACCACTATACAGACAGACTACCACCACTATACAGACAGACTACCACCACTATACAGATAGACTACCACCACTATTCAGATAGACTACCACCACTACGCAGATAGACTACCACCACTATGCAGATAGACTAACACCACTATTCATACAGACTACCACCACTATTCAGATAGACTACCACCACTATTCAGATAGACTACCACCACTATTCATACAGACTACCACCACTATGCAGATAGACTACCACCACTATACAGACAGACTACCACCACTATACAGACAGACTACCACCACTATACAGATAGACTACCACCACTATTCAGATAGACTACCACCACTACGCAGATAGACTACCAACACTATTCAGACAGACTACCACCACTATACAGATAGACTACCACCACTATTCAGATAGACTACCACCACTACGCAGATAGACTACCACCACTACGCAGATAGACTACCAACACTATTCAGACAGACTACCACCACTATACAGATAGACTACCACCACTATACAGACAGACTACCACCACTATACAGACAGACTACCACCACTATACAGATAGACTACCACCACTATTCAGATAGACTACCACCACTACGCAGATAGACTACCAACACTATTCAGACAGACTACCACCACTATACAGATAGACTACCACCACTATTCAGATAGACTACCACCACTATTCAGACAGACTACCACCACTATACAGATAGACTACCACCACTATTCAGATAGACTACCACCACTACGCAGATAGACTACCAACACTATTCAGATAGACTACCACCACTATTCAGATAGACTACCACCACTATTCAGACAGACTACCACCACTATGCAGACAGACTACCACCACTATTCATACAGACTACCACCACTATTCAGATAGACTACCACCACTATTCAGATAGACTACCACCACTATGCATATAGACTACACAGTCTAAAATACAGACAGACTCCCACCACTACACATATAGACTACACAGTCTGAAATACAGACATACTAACACATCAGTCTATGTCATGGAAAGAGCAGGTGTCCTTAATGTTTTGTACACTCAGTGTATTATAATACATTAAGTGTTGCCCAGTGTCGGTGAGTGAAAAAGGCACATCGTTGGTGAAATTGAAAAAGATTCCTGGGATTTGGATGACTTCTCATTTGTCTTATAGAAACATAGGATCATAGAGCCTCACCCCCCCCCCCCCCCCCAGCAATGTTCTTTAATTCAGGAAGCTCAGATACGACAATAACTGGTCGGAAGAAACTCAATCAACATCCATAGAAAAAAAGCAGTGATAAGCAAGAAAAATAATTTATTTGAATGATATAATAATTTTCATGACATTGGCAAGACATATACAGCTGCATGTGTTTCAACCAACAGCTACATAAACCACACTGCTGGATCTGAAAATGAAGGTGGATCATCTTCCTATTCATAATATATGCAGTTATTTATTTAAATTATGTCCTTCCAATGAGAAATAACAAAAATATAATAATTTCAAGAACTCTCTCTTTCTTTCTCTTTTGAGTCGTGTAACCTCCGACCTCTTATTTCGTGGGGGTAAGGGGGTCTTTTTTGTACGTTTTTTTTACTTCAAACTTTATTACTGTCCTGGGCCCATTTCCACAAAGCGTCTCAGAGCAAGAGTACTGGTCTAGGATCAGTTTTCACTTTTAAATCATAATGAATAAGATTACATGGATACAGGGAGGACCTGATCCTAGATCAGCACTCCTGCTTTGAGACGCTTTGTGGTTCTGAGTCCTGGTCCTATACAGCCACAGATCTGGGAGCAGTTTTACTGCTGTACAACTAGTTCTCTGTTATACTCATTATACACTGAACAAAAATATAAATGCAACATGTAAAGTGTTGGTCCCATGTTTCATGAGCTGAAATACTAGATCCCAGACATTTTCCATATGCAAAAAAAGGTTATTTCTCTCAGATTTTGTGCACAAATTTGTTTACATCCATGTCAGTGAGCATTTCTCCTTTGCCAAGATAATACATTCACCTGACAGGTGTGGCATATCAAGAAGCTGATTAAACAGTGTGATCATTACACAGGTGCACCTTGTGCTGGGGACAATAAAAGGCAGTTTTGTCACACAACACAATGCCACAGATGTCTCAAGTTTTGAGGGAGTGTGCAATTGGCATGCTGACTGAAGGAATGTCGACCAGAGCTGTTGCCAGGGAATTTAAAGTACATTTCTCTACCATAAGCCGCCTCCAATGTTGTTTTAGAGAATTTGGCAGTACGTCCATCCAGCCTCACAACCGCCGATCATGTGCAACCACGCCAGCCCAGGACCTCAACATCCGGCTTCTTCACCTGTGTGATTGTCTGAGATCAGTCACCCATCACCCATCACCCGTCACCCGGACAGCTGATGAAACTGAGGAGTATTTCTGTCTGTAATAAAGCCCTTTTGTGGGGAAAAACACATTCCTATTGTCTGGGCCTGGCTCCCCAGTGGTTGGGCCTGGCACCTCTGCCCAGTCATGTGAAATCCATAGATTAGGGCATAATGAATGTATGTCAATTGACTGATTTCCTTATATAAACTGTAACTCAGTAAAATCTTTGAAATTGTTGCGTTTATATTTTTGTTCAGTATACTTAGGGCCAGGAGTTTTCCCTGACCGCGTGACCTGACTGGGACAAACTCCAGGCCCCTACTAGTAATAGTTGTAGGCTATTTGCTTTATGACAGCATTTAACTAAGGCCCAGAGTTTTTCTTGCATGTTCAGGTGATGTGGTGAGGAACACTACAGTGATAGATATCTGTCAAAATGTTGTAAATTAATGAAATATTTTGACAGAAATGTATCTCCATAAAAAACTCCTGGCCCTAATCATGCTATCAGCTCTATATGTAATATGAATACAGGCAGTCTGATGGTATTTACAGATTATCACTTCAACATACTGTTGCTTTAGAGAGTGTGACCAAATCTCAGATGACAGTGTCTCACTATTACATTGCACTACTTTTGACCAGAGCCAACTTACCCTTTGAAGAACCCTTTTTGGTTCCTGGTAGAACCCTTTTTGGTTCCTGGTAGAATCCGTTTTGGTTCCTGGTAGAACCTTTTTGGTTCCTGGTAGAACCCTTTTTGGTTCCTGGTAGAATCCGTTTTGGTTCCTGGTAGAATCCGTTTTGGTTCCTGGTAGAATCCGTTTTGGTTCCTGGTAGAACCCTTTTTAGTTCCAGGTAAAACTCTTTTGGGCTCCATGGTGAAACCTCTGTGAAAAGGGTTCTACATGGAACTCAAAGGGGTTCTACCTGAAACCAAAAGGGTTCTACATGGAACTCAAAGGGGTTCTACCTGAAACCAAAAGGGTTCTACATGGAACTCAAAGGGGTTCTACCTGAAACCAAAAGGGTTCTTCAAAGGGTTCTCCTATTGGAACAACTGAGGAACCTTTTTTGCACATTATTTTCTAACAGTGTATGTAGAAGTAGTGCACTAGATAGGGAATAGGGTGTCATTTGAGATCAAGTCTTAAGAATTATATTTCTGTTTGTTTAGCGTCATGATGACCAGATGGTTGGTAACAGCTTGTTATGTAGCAGTTTGATGTCGACGTAGAAACAAGATATAAAACACAAACTGGCAAGTGGGCATATCTCTCTCTCTCTCTCTCTCTCTCTCTCTCTCTCTCTCTCTCTCTCTCTCTCTCTCTCTCTCTCTCTCTCTCTCTCTCTCTCTCTCTCTCTCTCTCTCTCTCTCTCTCTCTCTCTCATATATACTTGTACTGTTCTGTGGGGAGTTTGTGGAAGGCTTTAAGTGTTCTCCATATGAGTCACAAAATAAAGGAGGAGGTGAAAGAAAGAGGGGAGGAGAGAAGAAAAAGGGGGAGGGGAGGAGAGAAGAAAAAGAGGGGGGGAGCTTGTATTAACCCAACTGTGAACCCCTCTTTGAGGAGTCAAATATCCACCAGTCAAATGTCATCCTCCTCCTCTCCCTCGATCCATTCTTCCTCCTCCAAGCCTTTCTCTTCTCCTCCCATACTCTGTAATACTCTACCAACTGCACATTCCTACACATGTTTGATTGGAGAGTGGAGCTCACTTTAATATATCACTGTTTGCGCCAACAGTGTGTGTGTGTGTGTGTGTGTGTGTGTGTGTGTGTGTGTGTGTGTGTGTGTGTGTGTGTGTGTGTGTGTGTGTGTGTGTGTGTGTGTGTGTGTGTGTGTGTGTGTGTGTGTGTGTGTGTGTGTGTGTGTGTGTGTGTGTGTGTGTGTTTAGGGCTAGAATCTGTAACCGGATTGAGCGTTACAGTTTATAGTAAGTACTAAGCCATCACGGTCTTGGGTTAAGTCATCTATTTCTCTTCTCCAACTCCATTTCTCTCTCCCTCTTCTTTCTCTCTCCCTCTTCTTTCTCTCTATCGTGGTACTTGTTTTTCATGAACAATATAGAGGTACAGCAGAGACTAATAATAGTAGGAATAGTGATGACCATTATTGTAATAACCATAGTATATGACCACAGTATACAGTATTACCGTAATAACTGTAATTAGCACAGTAGATGATAGTAGTAACCACAGTATACAGTATTACCGTAATAACCACAGTTTATGACACTTGTAACCATAGTATACAGTATTACCGTAATAAGCACAGTATATGACAATAGTAACCATAGTATACAGTATTACCGTAATAACCACAGTACTTCAGAAAGAGTAAAAACTCTGCATACCTCTAAGGGAGTGTAATACCAAGGTAGCTGAAAACCATAGAATTAGAATGAGCAGAAGGTGCATAGAACCTCGGACAATGGCAGTTTGACATTATGGCCTCATTGACTTGAATAGGGAATCCCATTCTAGTCATTCTATTTCTGTGCTGAAAACACAGAGGCTCCAGAATACAAGGCAAACCAACACTGAGTTTCTTCGTAGTTGTTTTGAATATAGTTCCATTCACTAAATATTTTAAACAAGTGTCACTTGACTATGGATTAATAACGTTATAATTTACTTTTTTCATTTTTCTTCTTCTTACGTCTTTATAAGTTGTTGTTTGGTTTTTCCTGAAGGAACGACGTAAGAAAAAGAGCGCCCAGATAGTCGGTCATCCGGAGTCGTTCTGTCTCGGTGTTGTTGCTGGAGGGACAGAGCAGAGTTTGAACAGGGGGGTTCTCCCTGTCTTTGTCCATGTTGTTGGAGGGACAGAGTAAGTTTTGAACAGGGGGGTTCTCCCTGTCTTTGTCCATGTTGCTGGAAGGACAGAGTAAGTTTTGAACAGGGGGGTTCTCCCTGTCTTTGTCCATGTTGTTGGAGGGACAGAGTAAGTTTTGAACAGGGGGATTCTCCCTGTCTTTGTCCATGTTGCTGGAAGGACAGAGTAAGTTTTGAACAGGGGGGTTCTCCCTGTCTTTGTCCATGTTGCTGGAGGGACAGAGTAAGTTCTGAACAGGGGGGTTCTCCCTGTCTTTGTCCATGTTGTTGGAGGGACAGAGTAAGTTTTGAACAGGGGGGTTCTCCCTGTCTTTGTCCATGTTGCTGGAAGGACAGAGTAAGTTTTGAACAGGGGGGTTCTCCCTGTCTTTGTCCATGTTGCTGGAGGGACAGAGTAAGTTCTGAACAGGGGGGTTCTCCCTGTCTTTGTCCATGTTGTTGGAGGGACAGAGTAAGTTTTGAACAGGGGGGTTCTCCCTGTCTTTGTCCATGTTGCTGGAGGGACAGAGTAAGTTTTGAACAGGGGGATTCTCCCTGTCTTTGTCCATGTTGCTGGAGGGACAGAGTAAGGTTTGAACAGAGGGGTTCTCCCTGTCTTCGTCCATAAGGGGCGCTCTAGCTCAATAGCACCAGGCTTTGTGTTTTCTCCTTCTGATTGAGAGCCACAGAGGCACAGCCCTACTCTCAGTGCCGGGAGCAGTTAGGAAAAGGTTCCGGAATCGTGTGGTGAAAGGAGTCTTAGAACATTAGAACATAGCAACAGAACGCAGAACCAACGGATCCACTGTCCATTCTATACAGGGTACCAGGAGTGTGAGAAAGAAGGATGGGTTAGCATCAGTATTCAGTTCACAGTCTTAGTGGATCCAGAGTCCACTATCCTCTCCTGTACGTACACACTCAGACATTCACACACACACTATCCATCATCCTATTGTACTTGTAACATGGATGGTTGGTCTGGATATATGGATGGATGCACAACGCAGAGAAGGGATGAAAGAAAATACTCCTTTGTAAAAGTGGGAGGAAAAGGGGGAGGAATTTGAGCGCAGCGCTCTTGGACGTAATGCCAACACGGCATCCTTCATTTCCTTCCTAGCAATCATTGACATTCAGGCTGTGTGGTCTGTAAACCTGAAGCTCAGACGGTAGAGAGGGGCTGCACTATGGGCAGAGAGAGACAGAGCATGACTTCCAGCTAGGGAGGAGAAGAATAGAAGGAAGGTAAAGGAGAGGAAAAGGCTGCAGCATCACCGCTGCACTAAATGGACAGCGTGAGAGAGAAAGCATGTGGCGAGGGCACAAAGAACTGGGTGATGCATCCTTATCCTTTTTAACTGTCCTATATGTCAGATGGAGGGATAGCTGTATTCTTGTTCTGTCTCTGTGAGTTTTGAGATAGTTGTTCGAACAATGTGTTTTAATCTCAGTTCTGGAATCCCCTCAGTTCTAGAATCCCCTCTCAGGTCCAGAATCCCCTCTCAGGTCCAGAATAACCTCTCAGTTCTGGAATCCCCTCTCAGGTCCAGAATAACCTCTCAGTTCTGGAATCCCCTCTCAGGTCCAGAATCCCCTCTCAGGTCCAGAATAACCTCTCAGTTCTGGAATCCCCTCTCAGGTCCAGAATAACCTCTCAGTTCTGGAATCCCCTCAGTTCTAGAATCCCCTCTCAGGTCCAGAATAACCTCTCAGTTCTGGAATCCCCTCTCAGTTCTGGAATCCCCTCAGTTCTGGAATCCCCTCTCAGGTCCAGAATAACCTCTCAGTTCTGGAATCCCCTCTCAGTTCTGGAATCCCCTCAGTTCTAGAATCCCCTCTCAGGTCCAGAATAACCTCGCAGTTCCAGAATGTCTCCAAAGAGTACAGCCACGTTCAGACCACTTCGTCCTCTCCTTAGGACGGATGAATGGACCCCTTCTCTGCAGACACACACACATACAGTAGACACGCCCCAACGATCCTCCTCTAGTATAAACCCCCTGGGGGTTTTCTGGCGTAGCAGTCCAATGGTCCTAACAGAGACCTGTAGTCTAAACCTGTTTAATCAACCCAATCAGACTCTCCCTTAGGAAAGATCCGCAGGGTTCCATTCTGTGTACTCTTTCCCTCCATCACTCCTGCATGCGTTTGGTTATCCTTTCCTGCACGCAACGCACACGCAAACACACATGCAAGGTTTGGGTGTGTGTACTGCTGTTCACTGTTAGTCCTACAGTACTGCTGCTCACTGTTAGTCCTACAGTAATTATATTGTACTACTGTACTACTGCTGTTAGTAGTACTAGTATACATAGTCTCTTCAAACAGTTCAAGCTGATCTATTTCAGGTTATACGGTAGATATGCATATCGTTGTACAAGTTAAATATGTATGGTCTTCTATCTCGCAATAAATGTTTTTAACATAAACCAAACATAGAACACGGATGACACAGGCGTTGATGTGCCGTCGTTGTTGTGAACTACCTCTGTATACCGTCGTTGTTGTGAACTAGCTCTGTATACCGTCGTTGTTGTGAACTATCTCTGTATACCGTCGTTGTTGTGAACTACCTCTGTATACCGTCGTTGTTGTGAACTAGCTCTGTATACCGTCGTTGTTGTGAACTAGCTCTGTATACCGTCGTTGTTGTGAACTAGCTCTGTATACCGTCGTTGTTGTGAACTAGCTCTGTATATCGTCGTTGTTGTGAACTAGCTCTGTTTGCCGTCGTTGTTGTGAACTAGCTCTGTATGCTGTCGTTGTTGTGAACTAGCTCTGTATGCCGTCGTTGTTGTGAACTAGCTCTGTATGCCGTCGTTGTTGTGAACTAGCTCTGTTTGCCGTTGTTGTGAACTAGCTCTGTATGCTGTCGTTGTTGTGAACTAGCTCTGTTTGCCGTTGTTGTGAACTAGCTCTGTTTGCCGTCGTTGTTGTGAACTACCTCTGTGTGGTGTCGTTGTTGTGAACTAGCTCTGTATACCGTCGTTGTTGTGAACTAGCTCTGTATACCGTCGTTGTTGTGAACTAGCTCTGTTTGCCGTCGTTGTTGTGAACTAGCTCTGTTTGCTGTCGTTGTTGTGAACTAGCGCTGTATGCTGTCGTTGTTGTGAACTAGCTCTGTTTGCCGTCGTTGTTGTGAACTAGCTCTGTATGCCGTCGTTGTTGTGAACTAGCTCTGTTTGCCGTCGTTGTTGTGAACTAGCTCTGTATACCGTCGTTGTTGTGAACTAGCTCTGTTTGCCGTCGTTGTTGTGAACTACCTCTGTATGCCGTCGCTGTTGTGAACTAGCTCTGTATGGCGTCGTTGTTGTGAACTAGCTCTGTTTGCCGTCGTTGTTGTGAACTAGCTCTGTATGCTGTCGTTGTTGTGAACTAGCTCTGTTTGGTGTCATTGTTGTGAACTAGCTCTGTTTGCCGTTGTTGTGAACTAGCTCTGTATACCGTCATTGTTGTGAACTACCTCTGTATGCCGTCGTCCAAGTGCTTTGATTCAAACGTAAAGGGGTAGGGCTTGGTACCAGGTCCAACTGTCAATCTTCCTGTAGAATGTTTTGGACTTTACGTAATAACCATAGTATATGACCATTCTCGTTTTTAATATAACACACACTCACACCATGTATTCAAAAGACTAAAGTTCAATGTGGTATATTTTACCAGCATTGGCCTGTAATCTGGCTGTTTTGGATGGCCCGTTGATAGTAGACATTGGTGGTGTTTCCATGGTTGAATCAGACTCATTTCCACATCATTGACAGTCATACGTTCAGGCTCCCAGAGTGATGGTATTATCTAATCTATCCTTCTTTCCCTAGTATAGTATTCACACAATGAGCCTGGATGCACAGTACCATTCACACAGCAAAGTAAAAATATGAGAACGAGATTGATGAGTCGAAGCATCGATTCCTCCAACTCAGCAAATGAAACCCTTCATAACAGGACGGACTGCGTTGAGACCTTAGCAAATGAAACACCTTCATAACAGGACGGACTGCGTTGAGACCTTAGCAAATGAAACACCTTCATAACAGGACGGACTGCGTTGAGACCTTAGCAAATGAAACCCTTCATAACAGGACGGACTGCGTTGAGACCTTAGCTAATGAAACACCTTCATAACAGGACGTACTGCGTTGAGACCTTAGCAAATGAAACCCTTCATAACAGGACGGACTGCGTTGAGACCTTAGCAAATGAAACCCTTCATAACAGGACGGACTGCGTTGAGACCTTAGCAAATGAAACACCTTCATAACAGGACGGACTGCGTTGAGACCTTAGCAAATGAAACCCTTCATAACAGGACGGACTGCGTTGAGACCTTAGCAAATGAAACACCTTCATAACAGGACGGACTGCGTTGAGACCTTAGCAAATGAAACCCTTCATAACAGGACGGACTGCGTTGAGACCTTAGCAAATGAAACACCTTCATAACAGGACGGACTGCGTTGAGACCTTAGCAAATGAAACCCTTCATAACAGGACGGACTGCGTTGAGACCTTAGCAAATGAAACCCTTCATAACAGGATGGACCGTGTTTGGAAACAAAACTCCTTTGATGACCGCTGTGACCATCGTGTCCAACCGTTGGGCGGTTAATGTTCGGTCCATCAGTGGTTGAGTGGTCTGGTTGGATATTCATTCTTCCATCAATGGTCCATTTACATGGTCGATCAATGGTTGACAAGTGGTTATATATTCAACCTCTACTTTGCCAGCCAGCTATTGGTGTTGGTGAGGTTACAGTAAGAATGAATATCAGGGTCGGTCCGGGACTCATTGGTCCTGGGGCGGTCTGGTCCCGTTATTACCAGTGGTCGTATCCCCTCCTCCATCCGACGACGTGGAGAATTCCGTGATGCGTCGCGCGAGGGGGTTTGTGCTCTTCAGGAGTTCCATGGCAGAGAGGCGTGTCCCTCCCCTGCTGGACTTACTGCCCTTCTTCTGTAACAGGGCCATGAAGTTGTCGTTCCGCGAGCTGGACCGCAGGGTGGAGCCCAGGGTCAAGGTTTGGAGGTCCCCCCCACTGGTGCTGTGCTTCACTGGGGAGACCAGACTCTGGCGGCTGCCGAATGAGTCCCCTGGTTCTTTACGACCCAGGACTTTTCTCTTCGACCTGGAGGGAGGAGAGAAATAGAATGTCATTTAGACTTTTCAGAGTAAAAAACATTGTAAGGTAAAACATGTATAGCTGTTAATATGCTTAGAATGATTCATACATACTGGAAAACCCACAGTAGACATTAGTGTTATTTGTTTCTTGGAATGTTAAATACAATTTTTAACCGTTTTTTCAAATAAATGTCTGTTTGTTGGCGTACCTGTGTATTTTGGTGAAGAGGTCCTCCATGTTGTGTGTTTTGGCTGTGTTTGTTGGCGTACCTGTGTATTTTGGTGAAGAGGTCCTCCATGTTGTGTGTGTTGGCTGTGTTTGTTGGCGTACCTGTGTATTTTGGTGAAGAGGTCCTCCATGTTGTGTGTGTTGGGTGTGTTTGTTGGCGTACCTGTGTATTTTGGTGAAGAGGTCCTCCATGTTGTGTGTGTTGGGTGTGTTTGTTGGCGTACCTGTGTATCTTGGTGAAGAGGTCCTCCATGTTGTGTGTGTTGGGTATGTTTGTTGGCGTACCTGTGTATTTTGGTGAAGAGGTCCTCCATGTTGTGTGTGTTGGGTGTGTTTGTTGGCGTACCTGTGTATTTTGGTGAAGAGGTCCTCCATGTTGTGTGTGTTTGTTGGTGTACCTGTGTATTTTGGTGAAGAGGTCCTCCATGTTGTGTGTGTTGGGTGTGTTTGTTGGCGTACCTGTGTATTTTGGTGAAGAGGTCCTCCATGTTGTGTGTGTTGGGTGTGTTTGTTGGCGTACCTGTGTATTTTGGTGAAGAGGTCCTCCATGTTGTGTGTGTTGGGTGTGTTTGTTGGCGTACCTGTGTATCTTGGTGAAGAGGTCCTCCATGTTGTGTGTGTTGGGTGTGTTTGTTGGCGTACCTGTGTATTTTGGTGAAGAGGTCCTCCATGTTGTGTGTGTTGGGTGTGTTTGTTGGCGTACCTGTGTATCTTGGTGAAGAGGTCCTCCATGTTGTGTGTGTTGGGTGTGTTTGTTGGCGTACCTGTGTATTTTGGTGAAGAGGTCCTCCATGTTGTGTGTGTTGGGTGTGTTTGTTGGCGTACCTGTGTATTTTGGTGAAGAGGTCCTCCATGTTGTGTGTGTTGGGTGTGTTTGTTGGCGTACCTGTGTATTTTGGTGAAGAGGTCCTCCATGTTGTGTGTGTTTGTTGGTGTACCTGTGTATTTTGGTGAAGAGGTCCTCCATGTTGTGTGTGTTGGCTGTGTTTGTTGGTGTACCTGTGTATTTTGGTGAAGAGGTCCTCCATGTTGTGTGTGTTGGCTGTGTTTGTTGGCGTACCTGTGTATTTTGGTGAAGAGGTCCTCCATGTTGTGTGTGTTGTCTGTGTTTGTTGGCGTACCTGTGTATTTTGGTGAAGAGGTCCTCCATGTTGTGTGTGTTTGTTGGTGTACCTGTGTATTTTGGTGAAGAGGTCCTCCATGTTGTGTGTGTTGGGTGTGTTTGTTGGCGTACCTGTGTATTTTGGTGAAGAGGTCCTCCATGTTGTGTGTGTTGGGTGTGTGTCCACCGACATCATCATCCGTTTCCTCTGTGATGTGGAGTTCCGTTTTACCACTAAAGTCCAAACTACTCTGCTCAAAGTTCTCCTCCACTGCATCATCACCTGGAGACAATAGGATTGGTCAGTTCCTCTCTACGACAATAAACATTTCTATCAATGAATACCAGTCAATAACTTAAGAAAACAATTAACAATCAATAAAAACAGTATTGGTAGTTATGTTTTTTAAATTGCTATGGCAACCACTTACACATCAACTAACAACTGAAGAGAATCAGAAACAGTCGTTTTGAACTGTAACACGTTTGCTTATTCTGTCAGGATCTGAATTCCAGCTAAATAAATTGTCATTAATTAGTTCCCTGTCACAACATTATACACATACCTGTCCCTATCTCTACAGTGGCCATCCTCCCCTCCAGGTCTGTAAGAGAACAATCCTGCAATGAAGACTCCATTGAGCTCTCCTCATCTGTTCCCAGGTGGTTTTCCTGGTTTTCCTCTTTACCGGGAATCTCCTCAGGTGGGAACGCTCCAACAGGAGAGCGGAGAGCGGCTGGGCCGTCCATCTGTGTTCCCTGTCTGTCGGTGGTACCGTTGGAATGCGCCGTGGTGGAGATGGAGGGGAAAAGGAGACTGTTGGGCTTCTTGGGAACTGGTGGAGGAACCTTGAGGAGAGATTCAGAATTAGTGGATTGTCTACATGATAACTAAAGGACAATTTGGTTTGTAGCAGGAAGTAGTCAAAGTATTTGGTTTGTAGCAGGAAGTAGTCAAAGTATTTATTTTGTAGCAGGAAGTAGTCAAAGTACATACAGGTAATATATGTAGATTATATGGAATGGGAGTACCATCCTCCTCAGTGATTTTCATAAAAATGTAAATGGTCAAACATTTAAAAAGTTATCTTTTTTAGATAAAACTATACTAAATAAATTCAGCAAAAAAAGAAACTGAGTGAAAAAAGAAACTGAGTGATGATAATTCGTAAAAATCGTAATTCGTAAAAATCCAAAATCCAAAATCCCAAAAATCCACAGATCTTCATTGTAAAGGGTTTGAACACTGTTTCCCATTCCCATGCTTGTTCAATGAACCATAAACAATTAATGAACATGCACCTGTGGAACGGTCGTTAGGACACTACCAGCTTAAAGATGGTAGGCAATTAAGGTCACAGTTATGAAAACTTAGGACACTAAAGAGGCCTTTCTACTGACTTTTTAAAAAAACAAAAAGAAAGATGCCCAGGGTCCCTGCTTATCTGCGTGATCGTGCCTTAGGCATGCTGCAAAGAGGCATGAGGACTGCAGATGTGGCCAGGGCAATAAATTGCAATGTCCGTACTGTGAGACGCCTAAGACAGCACTACAGGGAGACAGGACAGACAGCTGATCGTCCTCGCAGTGGCAGACCACGTGTAACAACACCTGCACAGGATCGGTACATACGAACATCACAGCTGCGGGACAGGTACAGGATGGCAACAACAACTGCCAGAGTTTCAGGAACGCACAATCCCTCCATCAGTGCTCAGACTGTCCGCAATAGGCTGAGAGAGGCTGGACTGAGGGCTGATAGGCCTGTTGTAAGGCAGGTCCTCACCAGACATCACCGGCAACAACATCGCTTATGGGCACAAACCCACCGTCGCTGGACCAGACAGGACCGGCAAAAGGTTATCTTCACTGACAAGTAGCGGTTTTGTCTTACATGTGGTGATGGTTGGATTCGCATTTATCGTCGAAGGAATGAGCGTTACACCGAGGCCTGTACTTTGGAGCGGAATCGATTTGGAGGTGGAGGGTCCGTCATGGTCTGGGGCGGTGTGTCACATCATCAGCGGACTGAGCTTGTTGTCATTGCAGGCAATCTGAACGCTGTGCGTTACAGGGAAGACATCCTCTTCCCTCATGTGGTACCCTTCCTGCAGGCTCATCCTGACATGACCCTCCAGCATGACAATACCACCAGCCATACTGCTTGTTCTGTGCGTGATTTCCTGCAAGACAGGAATGTCAGTGTTCTGCCATGGCCAGCGAAGAGCCCGGATCTCAATCCCATTGAGCACCTCTGGGACCTGTTGGATCGGAGGGTGAGGGCTAGGGCCATTCCCCCCAGAAATGTCCGGGAACTTGCAGGTGCCTTGGTGGAAGAGTGGGGTAACATCTCACAGCAAGAACTGGCAAATCTGGTGCAGTCCATGAGGAGGAGATGCACTGCAGGACTTTTACTTTTGATTTTGACCCCCCCTTTGTTCAGGGACACATTATTCCATTTCTGTTAGTCACATGTCTGTGGAACTTGTTCAGTTTATGTCTCAGATGTTTAATCTTGTTATGTTCATACAAATATTTACACATGTTAAGTTTACTGAAAATAAACACAGTTGACAGTGAGAGGACATTTCTTTTTTTGCTGAGTTTATAATCACGTCACAAAATAATTGATTAAAACACACTGTTTTGCAAATAATGTCTACAGTAGCCTCAACAGCACTCTGTAGGGTAGCACCATGGTGTAGCCGGAGGACAGATAGCATCCTTCCTGCTCTGGGTACATTGACATTGACAACCCCTTCCACAGACACAAAACCTAGGAGGCTCATGGTTCTCACCCCCTTCCACAGACTTCCACAGTAATTATGACAACTTCCGGAGGACGTCCTCCAACCTATCAGCGCTCTTGAAGCATGAACTGACATGTTGTCCACCCAATCAAAGGATCAGAGAATGAATCTAGTACTGAAAGCATAAGCTACAGCTAGCTAGCACTGCAGTGCATAACATGTGGTGAGTAGTTGACTCAAAGACAAAGACAATAGTTGAACATTTTTGAACAAATACATTTCTTCCAAAATGAAGGAGAGGCAAGGGAGAAATAGAGAGAGAGAGAGAGATTATCATTTTTTTTCACTTTCAGTTTCACTTAGTTAGCATGCAAATGCAGCTAGCTAGTTTAGCCTACTGAAACACCCTGCTCAAACAGAGGGATGCTATGTTAGCTAGCTGGCTAGGACTTTCCAACACAACACTGGGACTCTTTCAAGTCCTGGTAATCTTTTGGTTTTACTAATTTATTGCCACCGGTGTAACTGCTTACTGACTGTACACTGTAGCGTTACTGCATGAAGCGGGATTACTAACGCGGTGGTTCTACTAGCTATACTGACTATGACGTTACTTTAGCTAATATGGTGACAACGACGTAGGCTGTGCGTAAGTTAGTGGTTTGGCTTGGAAAGGTTTTTTCGACTAGTCACATACAGCAGATGTGTTGTGTATTGAAGTCCACAAGTGAAGGGAAGAGGTGAAAGGAGAGCGAATAGATGCAAGAAGGAATACAATGTGGCTGCTATGAAAGTGAACTGTGTTTACACGTGATTAGTGGTGTATTAATTCGCAATTTTGTTGAAACATACCTGAATTTGTCCAATAGAAACTCTCGATTGCAAATGTTAGACTAATGATTACACCCTATATCAGCTAGATGCAAGCAGGAGGGTGCAAGGCGGTATTGAATGTCACTGTCTGTCCATGTGTCACCTCAAATTTGTCTCTCGAACTGTGTGCACCTACATTGTAAACTTTCATTCATAGGCTAGGTTGTAGCAACCTCATGATATGGGGAAAATTCCAGTATTATGTAGTAGCCTAAACCTATCGATGTTACATTGAACTGGATGAATGGAATATGAATGAGAGTCTGAAAAAAATGGCCAAGCTCATGAAAACATTTTTTGTCCTCCCTCACCTTAAACGGCACTGACCGCCACTGATGGAGACAGAGACAGAGACAGAGACAGAGACAGAGACAGAGACAGAGACAGACAGACAGACAGACAGACAGACAGACAGACAGACAGACAGACAGACAGACAGACAGACAGGGGCCTACCTTGGGTTTCTTCTTGTCCAGTTCGGCCAGACAGGAGATGGTCATCCTACTGGGGAGGGTCCTGCTCTTATCCTGAGTCTCCACCACCTCCAGGTTACTACAGGGAGAGGGAAGCGACCATCCACCCTCAGGCCCAAGATGGAGCTCCAAGTCTGGGTCGAACTCCGGCTCCAAGGCGGGGTCCTCCAGCAGTGGCTGGGGCAGGGGGAGAGGAGGGAGGTCGTACAGGGACTGGATGTGGGGGAAGGAGGGGAGATTGTAAAGACCCTGGGGGTGATGGAGATGGAAGGTTTGGGTTTGGTCATGGGGTCCACAAGGGCTGGTGGGGGTGGGAGGGAGGGCTTTCTTCAGCTTGGGCTTCCTACCTACCACCATGTAAATGCTGGGGTTGGGCATGGGCCGGGTAGGGTCAATGGGGGAGGCAGGGGGGGAGTCGGAGGCAATGGGGGAGGAGGAGGGGCACTTGAGGAGGAGGTTGAAGGGCCGTTTGGGTAACGGGGGTTTCACCGCGACCAGAGGCTTGGGTTTGGAGGGAACTAGGGGCCCGATGGAGTTGACACCAAGGTGGACAGGCGGGGGGGAAAGGTCAAGACCCTGCTCCTCCTCGATGATGTCATCAGAGGCTCCGTCTGGGAAGTCCTCCAGGTCAGTACGGGAGACGGAACGCAGGCGGATGTTCCGGATCTCGTTCGTGGTCACCACGGGGAGAGATGATTGACTGCCGGAACTCAGTTTACCGGGCTTGGCTGCAGTGGATGTGTCAGAATGACGCCTGCTGGCCTTCTGTTTCGGTTTGATGGAGGACAAGTCTAGATGAGCGTTAACCGGCATCTCGAAGGAAAGCCTCGACCGGGCGGCTGGGTCACGCGGCGAGGTCACCGGCAGCGAAGACTTCCTCTCAGGGATTTTGGGGCGCATCTTACACCCCAATGTGGAGGCGGGCCCTTGTGTTGTTCCTGCGACCTGATTGGAGGGGGTGATGGGCGTGGGTGTCTCTGATTGGCTAGAGTAGCCGCTGGAAGGAGACATGAGTCCTGGAGGCTTGAAGGGGGAGGAGGCTTTGGTCGACTCGATGGAGAGGAGGGAGGGAGATGCTCGGGAGGTAGACGGGGATTCCAGGAGAGACTCTGAACTGCCTCGAACCTTGGATTAGATTAGAAAAGATTACATTTTTATTAGCCATGTATGGTTAAAAACATAATCTTCCTGGTCGTACATCAGCAAAAATCCTACATTACACCAGCGCTATCCAACCCTCCTCCTGGAGATCTCACCAAGACTGTTAGCTGAATCAGACTGTTAAATTGGGGTTGGACTGTAGATCTCCAGGAAGAGAGAGCCCTGCATGACACAATACATACAACACACAAACCCCTGTGGCTTTACACAAGTAGAAAAGTACTTAGGGCCCTATTCAGACTTAACTTAACTTAAAATGGACTTAAGTCAACAGAACATGCACTTTAGTGAAACGTTTTACTTAAATCCATGTTAAAACAACTTATCTCAAGTCTGGATGTGGCCCTAAGTGCCTAGACTAGTCTTACCTTCATACAGTCTACGACAGTAGTCCCTGTGGCGGTGCTAGACCCGGACCATGACTGGTAGGGATCAGAAGACTTCCACTCCCCCAGCTGCCAGTGGGCTGGGGAGGACAGCTCTGTGTTGCTGGGTCCCTGGACCTCCAGGCCAGGGGGCCCGTCCATCCCGCCGTAGCCCAGCTCGGGATCCTCCAGATCAGGCTTGGAGAGGCAGGAGGAGGCAGGTAGGAGAAAGTCTGGCTGGAAGTCCTGGAGGTGTTCCCGTGGGATGTGGAGGGATTTGGGGCGTCCTTCCCTGTAGTGACCCCTGTCACGGCCGTGCACACGCCCATCGGCGTCCCGTAAATTCTTCATGAGCGAGACGCTCCGGACGGGCGGAGGGGGTTTGTGTTTGGACTTCTTTAGCGAGATGGAGCGAGAGCGTAACCGTAGGCGATCGTCCTGGGGGAAGTTGCCGTCGGTTACGGAGATGTTGTCGACGCTGGCGCTACCGTCCTCGGAGCTCCCGCTGGGATACAGGAGGGCGTAGCTCTCCCCGCTCTCACCACGGAGCTGATAGTGGTGGTGGCTGTGCATTTCTGTTGGAACACCCCCGTTCGTCCCGTTACCGGCTCCTGTGACACTGTACATCCCGCCACTGACGTTATCTGTGGAGCAGAACGAACCGGAGTCTGTCGGCGTGGAGAGAGAGCGCTCGCGGAACTTGAATGCGTTGGCCGCAGCGATGGAATGTGCCGACCTCTCCCCCCTTTCTCCTCCTCCCACCCCTCTTTCTGACCCCATCTGTCCCCCTGCGGGGCTAGCCGCCGCGCCCTCTGTCTCGCTCCGCCTCCCCGTCATCATAACCATGGTTACCGGGTGCCTGAGACCGGACGGCTCCGATATCAACGTGAACGAACTAGAGTGAGACTGTGACCCCGAGCTCCCGGAGAGTCCCAAACTGGTCTGAGAGGGGCACATCAACCCTCCACCCTGCCCCCCTACCCCCCCAACCATCCCCACCGTTTTGGGCATGGTTGCCGGTCCCTTCCCTAGCAGATTGGGAGCTAAATTATAACTATAGGCCTCACTCCAGACTCCAGGAGAGAAGGTAGAGCCTTTAGGGCCGTTCCAGGACTGAGACGGGGAGTTGGAGCAGAGAAGGGTAGCAGAGTGGTCCATGGTGCCCAGAGTAGGAGGGGGCATCCGGGGGGACTGGGGCAGGCTGAGGCTGGGCTCCAGGTCACTGTGGGTCTTCCTCAGGGTAAGGTGCTGGACAGGGGTGTCTGAGACGGGCTCCAGAGACCGGGGCTGACCGGTGACGCCGCAGCCCACGGACAGAGAGGGGGAACAGGAGCCCTGGAGGAGGTCTACGCCCAGGATTTTACCCTCACCTAGGGAGAGAAGGAGGAGAGGGGGAGAGACAGTCAAGTTATCCATGGATAAAAACAGAAAGGATTTAAGGTTGTCATATTCATAATTAGGGATCACTTATCATCAGAATAACATTTTCCTGGGCTTGCCTACATTAATACGAAAACCTTATTTGAAGTTTAAGAGACGGCTCCTGAGAAAAGACCTGGGGTAACTCCCCACTGGGCACACACTGGTTGAATCAACGTCGTTTCCACGTCAATTTAATTAAACGACGTTGAACCAATGTGGAATAGATGTTGACTTGGCCTCTGTGGCCAATGGGCCATTACATTCTACACTGAGTGTACAAAACATTAAGAACACCTGCTCTTTCCAATACAGATTGACCAGGTGAATCCAGGTAAAATCTATGATCTCTTATTGATGTCACTTGTTAAATCCACTTCAATGAAGGGGAGGAGACAGGTTATAACCTTTACAGGATCGGTGGGTCCCCCGCGGTTGAGCTAATGTAGGCTAATGCGATTAGCATGAGGTTGTAAGTAACAAGAACATTTCCTAGGACATAGATGTATCTGATATTGGCGGAAAGCTTAAATTCTTGTTAATCTAACTGCACTGTCCAATTTACAGTAGCTATTACAGTGAAAGAATACCATGCTATTGTTGAGGAGAGTGCACAGTTATGAACATGAACATTTAATAATAAACCAATTAGGTACATTTGGGCAGTCTTGATGCAACATTTTGAACAGAAAGGCAATGGTTCATTGGCTCAGTCTAAAACTTTGCACATACACTGCTGCCATCTAGTGGCCAAAATCTAAATTTCACCTGGGCTGGAATAATACATTATGGTCTTTCTTTTGCATCTTCAAATATGATGTTACAATTTTTTTTTTTTTTTATTTTTTATCTTCTTTGTATTATCTTTTACCAGATTTTTCAAATGTTATCAAGAATATGCATATCCTTGCTTCAGGTTCTGAGCTACAGGCAGATAGATTTGGGTATGTCATTTTAGGTGAAAATTGAAAAGAAGTGGCGGGTCCTTAAGAGCTACAAATAATGATTTTTATGCCATGGGACAATTGAGACATGGATTGTGTATGTGAGGGTGAATGGACAAGACAAAAGATTGAAGTGCCTTTGAACGGGGTATGGTAGTAGGTGCCAGGAGCACCGGTTTGTGTCAAGAACTGTAACTCTGCTGGGGTTTTCACGCTCAACAGTTTCCCTTGTGTATCAAGGATGGTCCACTGCCCAAAGGACATCCAGCTAACTTGACACAACTGTGGGAAGCATTGGAGTCAAAATGAACCAGCATTTCAGTTTGTTTTTCCTCCCTCTCCCCATCCCTACCTCTGTCTCTCTCTCTTTCCCTCTCTCTTTCCCTCTCTCTGCAATGGAGAAGAACTGTGCGTTGCCATGGCAACAGCTACCTGTTCTGTCATTAGGGCAATGGTGAGCTGTTGGCAGAGAGAGATAGTAAGTGAGGGATAGCGAGAGAGTGAGATAGCGAGAGAGAGAGAGAGAGAGAGAGAGAGAGAGAGAGAGAGAGAGAGAGAGAGAGAGAGAGAGAGAGAGAGAGAGAGAGAGAGAGAGAGAGAGAGAGAGTGCTAGAGAGAGAGAGGGAGAGAGAGAAAGAGAGAGAGAGAAAGAGAGAGGGGGAGAGAAAGAGAGAAAGAGAGAGGGGGAGAGAGAGTAAGAGAGAGGGTGCAGCAGTCACACCTATCAATCCTAACCTTACCAAGAGAGTCTATCTATTACCCCTAACCTTGCCAAGCTAGTCTATCACAGCTAACCTTACCAAGAGAGTCTATCTATTACCCCTAACCTTGCCAAGCTAGTCTATCACAGCTAACCTTACCAAGAGAGTCTATCTATTACCCCTAACCTTGCCAAGCTAGTCTATCACAGCTAACCTTACCAAGAGAGTCTATCTATTACCCCTAACCTTGCCAAGCTAGTCTATCACAGCTAACCTTACCAGCTAGCCTATCTATCACACCTAACCTTACCAAGCTAGTCATTATATCACACCTAACCTTACCAAGCTAGTCTATCACACCTAACCTTACCAAGCTAGTCTATCACAGCTAACCTTACCAAGCTAGTCTATCTAACACACCTAACCTTACCAAGCTAGTCTATCACACCTAACCTTACCAGCTAGTCTATCTATCACACCTAAACTTACCAAGCTAGTCTATCCCAGCTAACCTTACCAAGCTAGTCTATCACAGCTAACCTTACCAAGCTAGTCTATCTAACACACCTAACCTTACCAAGCTAGTCTATCACACCTAACCTTACCAGCTAGTCTATCTATCACACCTAACCTTACCAAGCTAGTCTATCACACCTAACCTTACCAGCTAGTCTATTACACCTAACCTTACCAGCTAGTCTATCACACCTAACCTTACCAAGCTAGTCTATCAAAGCTAACCTTACCAAGCTAGTCTATCTAACACACCTAACCTTACCAGCTAGTCTATTACACCTAACCTTACCAACTAGTCTATCTATCACACCTAACCTTACCAGCTAGTCTATCACACCTAACCTTACCAAGCTAGTCTATCTAACACACCTAACCTTACCAAGCTAGTCTATCTATCACACCTAACCTTACCAGCTAGTCTATCACACCTAACCTTACCAGCTAGTCTATCACACCTAACCTTACCAGCTAGTCTATTACACCTAACCTTACCAGCTAGTCTATCACACCTAACCTTACCAGCTAGTCTATCACACCTAACTTTACCAAGCTAGTGTATCAAAGCTAACCTTACCAAGCTAGTCTATCTAACATACCTAACCTTACCAAGCTAGTCTATCTAACATACCTAACCTTACCAAGCTAGTCTATTACACCTAACCTTACCAGCTAGTCTATCACACCTAACCTTACCAAGCTAGTCTATCTAACATACCTAACCTTACCAAGCTAGTCTATCTGACACACCTAACCTTACCAAGCTAGTCTATCAAAGCTAACCTTACCAAGCTAGTCTATCAAAGCTAACCTTACCAAGCTAGTCTATCTAACATACCTATCCTTACCAAGCTAGTCTATCTAACATACCTAACCTTACCAGCTAGTCTATTACACCTAACCTTACCAGCTAGTCTATCACACCTAACCTTACCAGCTAGTCTATCACACCTAACTTTACCAAGCTAGTCTATCAAAGCTAACCTTACCAAGCTAGTCTATCTAACATACCTAACCTTACCAAGCTAGTCTATCAAAGCTAACCTTACCAAGCTAGTCTATCTAACATACCTAACCTTACCAAGCTAGTCTATCTAACATACCTAACCTTACCAGCTAGTCTATTACACCTAACCTTCCCCAGCTAGTCTATCGCACCTAACCTTACCAAGCTAGTCTATCAAAGCTAACCTTACCAAGCTAGTCTATCTAACATACCTAACCTTACCAAGCTAGTCTATTACACCTAACCTTACCAGCTAGTCTATTACACCTAACCTTACCAGCTAGTCTATCACACCTAACCTTACCAGCTAGTCTATCACACCTAACTTTACCAAGCTAGTCTATCAAAGCTAACCTTACCAAGCTAGTCTATCTAACATACCTAACCTTACCAGCTAGTCTATCACACCTAACCTTACCAGCTAGTCTATCTAACATACCTAACCTTACCAAGCTAGTCTATCAAAGCTAACCTTACCAAGCTAGTCTATCTAACATACCTAACCTTACCAGCTAGTCTATCACACCTAACCTTACCAGCTAGTCTATCTAACATACCTAACCTTACCAAGCTAGTCTATCTAACATACCTAACCTTACCAGCTAGTCTATCACACCTAACCTTACCAGCTAGTCTATCACACCTAACCTTACCAAGCTAGTCTATCTGACACACCTAACCTTACCAAGCTAGTCTATCAAAGCTAACCTTACCAAGCTAGTCTATCACAGCTAACCTTACCAAGCTAGTCTATCTGACACACCTAACCTTACCAAGCTAGTCTATCAAAGCTAACCTTACCAAGCTAGTCTATCACAGCTAACCTTACCAGCCTGTCTATCACACCTAACCTTACCAGCTAGTCTATCACACCTAACTTTACCAAGCTAGTCTATCAAAGCTAACCTTACCAAGCTAGTCTATCTAACATACCTAACCTTACCAAGCTAGTCTATCAAAGCTAACCTTACCAAGCTAGTCTATCTAACATACCTAACCTTACCAAGCTAGTCTATCAAAGCTAACCTTACCAGCTAGTCTATCACACCTAACCTTACCAGCTAGTCTATTACACCTAACCTTACCAGCTAGTCTATCTATCACACCTAACCTTAACAGCTAGTCTGACACACCTAACCTTACCAGCTAGTCTATTACACCTAACCTTATCAAGCTAGTCTATCTGACACACCTAACCTTACCAGCTAGTCTATTATCCCTAACCTTACCAGCTAGTCTATCATACCTAACCTTACCAGCTAGTCTATTACACCTAACCTTACCAAGTTAGTCTATCTGACACACCTAACCTTACCAAGCTAGTCTATTACACCTAACCTTACCAAGCTAGTCTATCAAAGCTAACCTTACCAAGCTAGTCTATCTAACACACCTAACCGTACCAGCTAGTCTATTACACCTAACCTTACCAAGCTAGTCTATCTATCACACCTAACCTTACCAGCTAGTCTATTACCCCTAACCTTACCAGCTAGTCTATCACACCTAACCTTACCAAGCTAGTCTATCACACCTAACCTTACCAGCTAGTCTATCTATCACACCTAATCTTACCAGCTAGTCTATTACACCTAACCTTACCAAGCTAGTCTATCTGACACACCTAACCTTACCAGCTAGTCTATTACACCTAACCTTACCAAGCTAGTCTATCTATCACACCTAACCTTACCAGCTAGTCTATTACACCTAACCTTACCAGCTAGTCTATCACACCTAACTTTACCAAGCTAGTCTATCACACCTAACCTTACCAAGCTAGTCTATCTAACATACCTAACCTTACCAAGTTAGTCTATCTGACACACCTAACCTTACCAGCTAGTCTATCACACCTAACCTTACCAAGCTGGCCTAACTCAAAGACACAGAGAAAGAAATACACTACTGCACTGTCAAAATATTGCAGGGGGAGATAGGGAAAAAGATGACAAGGGGTGAGACACAGTGAGAAACAGAGAGAAATGCAGTGAGGATGATAGCAGGATAGAAAGAGAGAGAGATGCAGTGAGGATGATAGCAGGATAGAAAGAGAGAGAGATGCAGTGAGGATGATAGCAGGATAGAATGAGAGAGAGATGCAGTGAGGATGATAGCAGGATAGAATGAGAGAGAGATGCAGTGAGGATGATAGCAGGATAGAAAGAGAGAGAGATGCAGTGAGGATGATAGCAGGATAGAAAGAGAGAGAGATGCAGTGAGGATGATAGCAGGATAGAAAGAGAGAGAGATGCAGTGAGGATGATAGCAGGATAGAAGGAGAGAGTGATGCAGTGAGGATGATAGCAGGATAGAAAGAGAGAGAGATGCAGTGAGGATGATAGCAGGATAGAAAGAGAGAGAGATGCAGTGAGGATGATAGCAGGATAGAATGAGAGAGAGATGCAGTGAGGATGATAGCAGGATAGAAAAAGAGAGAGATGCAGTGAGGATGATAGCAGGATAGAATGAGAGAGAGATGCAGTGAGGATGATAGCAGGATAGAAAGAGAGAGAGATGCAGTGAGGATGATAGCAGGATAGAATGCGAGAGAGATGCAGTGAGGATGATAGCAGGATAGAATGAGAGAGAGATGCAGTGAGGATGATAGCAGGATAGAATGAGAGAGAGATGCAGTGAGGATGATAGTAGGATAGAAACAGAGAGATGCAGTGAGGATGATAGCAGGATAGAAACAGAGAGATGCAGTGAGGATGATAGCAGGATAGAAACAGAGAGATGCAGTGAGGATGATAGCAGGATAGAAACAGAGAGATGCAGTGAGGATGATAGCAGGATAGAAAGAGAGAGAGATGCAGTGATGATGATAGCAGGATATAAACAGAGAGATGCAGTGAGGATGATAGCAGGATAGAATGAGAGAGAGATGCAGTGAGGATGATAGCAGGATAGAAACAGAGAGATGCAGTGAGGATGATAGCAGGATAGAATGAGAGAGAGATGCAGTGAGGATGATAGCAGGATAGAAAAAGAGAGAGAAACGGATGGAGGGGTGGTGGTAGCCTCAAACAATCAGATTTGATACTTTGTTGGGCACTGCTCGGTGATGCAAACGACAACGTACTCATCAGAACCGTCTACCAATTACAGATACCATCCTAGGTTGGACACGTGCTGCTAAAACATGTATGCCAACACCAGGAAGAGCATCAGAATGCTATATCACACACACACACACACACACACACACACACACACACACACACACACACACACACACACACACACACACACACACACACACACACACACACACACACACACACACACACACACACACACACTACCCCCACACACTCCTTCCACACCATGCCCTACCTGTGACGTCGAGGGGCAGCAGGTGAGCGGGTGTCCGTTGTCCCAGGTGCCAGCGGGGTTTCTCGGCCACGGGGGGTCCTAGAGAGGTACTACTCCACACCACCAGAGGGCGATCTGACCCACAGGGTGATGGAGAGGGGGACTGGTCTACACCCCTATTGATTCCTACTGAGGAGGTATCATCCTCCTCACACACCTGCCTCTTAGACGCCGGCTGGAGGGGAAGGGGTGGGTGGGAGGGAGAGGAGAGGAGAGGAGAGGAGAGGAGAGGAGAGGAGAGGAGAGGAGAGGAGAGGAGAGGAGAGGAGAGGAGAGATATTTCAGATTCAAAATCATTGGAAAGCGGAGAAGGCTGGAAAACGGCGCACACTGCTGCTCATGCTCCCAGGTGATATTTATTTACAACTTATTGACCCTTAGGTCTTCGTCAGGCATCCATATCCCAGGTGGGGGTGGAAGGTCCTATATATAGGGGCAGTACTCAGTGACATCACTTCCTGAAACATGAGGTAAAAAAATGTATAACATAGTTTCACAATGTTAACATTCAATGTATCAAAATATATGATCATACACAGATAATGTGATCAATATTCATAGTGATATACATAAACATACAATATTCAACTAGGGTATAAATAAAACACAATTTGGACTTATTGAAACGGTTTCAAGTCAAACTCCTCATTAAGGCCAATAGGAGACAGTGTGTTGAGCCTGTGGATCCAGAAAGATTCCCTTTGAAGAAGTTTCCTCTCAATGTCCCCTCCCCTGCAGGACATGTTGACCATTTCTACTCCTATGTATCTCAGAGAACTAATGGGATGTCCAGCGTGTACAGAGAAGGCTGACATGAGATGTCATTTGGAAAACCAAGAAAGAATGTTGTGTATTTAACTTGTAAGCCAAGCCCAACACTAGTCATATCAAATGAAGTCTACAGTAAATCTCAGGGATCTATTCATTATCTTATTAATAATGCAAATATTTCGAAATGCAGGTAACTCATGACATCTCATGATAGTACATTGATGAAAACAGTGAGAGAAGGATTCTACCAAAATAAATTGCAAATGTTTTTAAACAACTATTATCTTGACTATAATTGGCAACAAAGGACTAGCAAAGGTTAAGTTAACGTACCTGTCCAGTGAAAATCTCACTTTTAAAAGTTCATATTCTGATAACTGAGTCAAAGCATAAATTGGAGAAAAAATACTTAAAGGGGCAGTGAAGTCAAAAATGAGATTTCCAATGATATTTCCACACTTTGAACTCATAATTACACAGAAATTGTGAAAATTATGATAATGCCCTTTTAGTCTAAGAGCTTTTGGAGAAAAAAACAACACTTGGAATTTCATCCTGTTCAAGGGGGATGGAGTTTTGGCCCACAGCATGACATCACAATCTGATCTGATTATTCTGACCAATGTCAAGCCATCGTTGATTTGCATATGTATCCTCCTACTTTGAAGGGGTAAGTGGAGTGAGTTGACTCTAGAGTCTAAACGATCCTATCCGCCAATCAGGGCTGTTTATGTAAATATCTTTAAATTTGTATCAACACGCCCCACAATCAGACTGAGTATTTCAATGGCAAAAAGCGGCTCACAAAAATAAATGATCCAAAATATATTTGGAGATATTTTAATGCAGTAAAGACACAGTGGACTCTTGCCGCTTGAAAATTCCAGTGAAACCGTGGCGGATTCCAGAATTCATTAATATTTGCACATGCAAACGGACATGATCAAATAGCTATATTCTATGTTCACTCTGTTATCATTTCACCACGCTAGCTAGCTATAAATCAATGCATTATCTACATTGTGCAGCTATATATAAAAAAAAATATTATTTAACTAGGCAAGTCAGTTAAGAATAAATTCTTATTTACAATGACGGCCTAGGAACAGTGGGTTAACTGCCTTGTTCAGGGGCAGAACAACAGATTTTTACCTTGTCAGCCCAGGGATTTGTTCCAGCAACCTTTCAGTTACTGGCCCAACACTCTAACCACGAGGCTACTTGCTGCCCCAATGCGTTATCTACATTTCGCAGCTATATATTGATGCGTTATCTAAATTGCGGCCTCGACTCCGCCATAGAAATAGACAGAATAGAAGCTCCAGTAATATGGATAGCCTAATGATTGAACGGTTTGGAGCGTGTATTGAAGCAATGGGCAAGTTCGTTTCACATGGCCCGGTGCCCCGGGTCGGTGGAGATTTCTCCTTAGGATCAATGGAATGGTCGAAAATGAGTCAACCCTGCACACCCAGAGCCATGCAAAACGAGGTCAAACCATTCATCTTGGGTTAACGGGGGGAGTGGGGATCTAAAATGCAATCATATCACGAAATTTTAACATTTATAAAAAAATTATATATTTTGTTTTACGCTTGACTAGCTAACAAATAAGAGCAACTTAACAAATGAGAAAACGGATTATGATAATTTGCTGTTAAAAAATGGGGAGGTGCTAAAACATTAGTTTACATTTTAATTTGCTCCATGGCAAGGCGGCCAAGTGTAGGGTTGTCACTAGTTACCACAGCCACAAAGTCCCAAACCACGTCTTTCTCTACATGTTCTGTTCTTAAAACCAGATTTTAAACCTGTCACTTTAACCCTAACATTAACCATACTCCTAACCTTAGCCTAACCCTAACCATAAATGAAGACCCCAAAAAACAAATGTTTGTTTTCATGAATTTGTACAATATAGCCCATTTTGATGGTTTTATCTCGTGGAAACCCAAGTGTAGACTATTGAGAAAAGCTGTTTGGCTGTCAGACGACTCGCGAACAGAAAGAACTTTGAAGCAGGCGTTTCTGATTAATAAACAGTCGCCAATAAATAGGTACACATTGACATAAAACCCAGCTCTGAAACAAATGTGCACGTCATCTCACAGGAAAAGACACGTAAAGACTCTCTGAAACATCTGAAGTCACACATGCAGATTTGGTACTTCAAGCCCAAATATATCATACATTAACTAAAAGGATCACTTATTGACTTACATCATTGTGCAACATAATTTAAGTAGGTAAGTAAGTAGCTAACTGTAAAGTTAAATAAAGGTGTAAATATTTACCAGGAAGATGAATTCAGGTCTCTTGTTGTTGAGGGAGATAGGGGAACGACTCAGGGTGGTGGACGTATCGTCAGAACTCTGGGAAGACACTGTGGGGTGGCGGAACGTCTGGCCTGTTAACTTGGTGTCATACAGCTGCTCTTCAAAGTCTGTAGGAACGAACACACACACACATGCACGCACGCACGCACGCACACACACACACACACACACACACACATCAGAGTTAGTCAAGTTGCAGAACATCCGTCCCATTAGCTGCTTCTTGAAGTCTGTTCAAAGCAGAAACACCAGTTAGTCACATGCAGTAAATACACACTCCAGAGATACCAGCCAGTTAGCCTGCTGGTAGAGTGGAAGCTTGGAGGAGTGGAGACCCAACACAAAAAAAAACTAAATGTGGCATCCTACCTCTAGTCTGGCTCACTGCATACTCTATCCACCTCCTCTCTCTCCACCTCCTCTCTCTCCACCTCCTTTCTCTTTTTCTCCTGCCTCTCTCTCTTTCTTTCTTGCCCCTTGTTGCTCTCTCTCTCTCTCTCTCCCCCTGCTTCTCTCTCTCTTTCTCTCCTCATGTTTCCCACTCTCCTCAGGACTCCCCCTCAGGCCATTGTAAACATACTGATTACCATTCCACAACCCCCCCCAAAACTCCCAAAACACCCCCACTAGCCATTATTTTGCCCCAAAACACACTCCTCCACTCCCCTAACCCCACCCCCTCTCCACTCATCCCTGCAACCCCATACTCCCCCCCCACACACACACACGTAAACACACACACACACACACACACACACACACACACACACACACACACACACACACGCGCAAACACACACATGCAAACACACACATGCAAACACACAACCCACCCCAAGCCCTGGCCTGCCCCCAAACTCTTTTTTGGGGAGGGAGGGTGGTTTGAAGGGGGTAAAGGGTTTGGGAGGGGGTTGCAAGTGAACTTGCTTTCTGGGACAATACGGATGCCTTCCTCCCAGTGTAGGGTTGCCTAGCAATTCCAGTATCCCGGAGACAATGGAACAGCCCTTTAATCAACAATGGCCTGGAGTGAATCCCCTGACCAGAGAAGAGGGGCAGACCTGGCAACTGATTCTAGTTTGAACAATAATGACCTTCTTACTGGGAGCCTGTGGTTGCCAGGTCTGGTTCTAGTCTGGCTAAAGAAAACAAATCTGGCATCTTGATCACCTAACTTTACTTCTTAATTTAACCTTTTTTTATTTATTACGAGGACAAGAGACAGTAACAGCAAATGTAACATCCTCAGTTAGCACTCTTTAAGGGGAAGTTCAACATGTGGTACTGGTTGTAGTCAGGTACCTTACAAAGCTACCTTACTAGTATCCTTTATGGTGAATGTGGAATGAATGAGAGTACCAGCAGCAACTTCTTTATGACTTTGTTGATTACATTTCCACACATGTTGTGTTGCATTTGCTGCACTGTAATGAAATCTACACTGAGTGCCAGTCCGTATATGCAATCATGTAAACTCCTTGTCATGACAAAAAAATTTTTTGGCTTTTGACAATTGACCAATTTAATTGAGTTAGAAAGAGCACAAACATATCTGGGACCAGGCTAGATAAAATCTGCTTTGTGGTGCAATTTTTTTGTTGTTGAAAACTTAAATCTATGCCAGTGCTTCTGTTTAATGTATTAGTCTAACTATCGGAAGCAGCAGACCTGACACACACACACACACACACACACACACACACACACACACACACACACACACACACACACACACACACACACACACACACACACACACACACACACACACACACACACACACACACACACACACACACACACACACACACACACACACACACACCCACACACACACACACACACACACACACACACACACACACACACACGCACACACACAGTCTCTCAGACTGTAGCTAACGTCAACAGACAGATGTTCCGCTATAAAACAGACAGTGAAACGTTCAGTCTATTCAACACAACGGTACGAGTCCTGGTTCTCATCCAAAGCTGCTCTTAATGTGAGGTACAGACAGATACTGTACTTCCCTGTGAATGTAGGAATATGCATCACGGTATAGAAATAGAACAACAAGAGAGGTTCTGCCATTCTATGGTGGCATTGCAAGGAGCACAGACGACTATATGGTGAGGGATAACAGTTAAATGAAATCTGCAATGTGCAGAAGTGATGAAAGAACAACAACAAATTCACAAGTAAAACACCAGGTCTCTTATGAAAAATACGTTTCTCTCTATGAGATTTTTGACTGTAAATAATGCAAATATGAAGGAAAGGGAGTTTGTTGGACTCAAGGATAACATCAGCTCTCTCCCTAGACATGACTGAGCATCCCAACACTGTCTCTTTGCCTATACAGTGCACTACTTTTTGACCAGGAGCCACAGGGCTCTGGTCGTAAGTAGTGCACTACGTAGGCAATAGGGTGCTATTTGGGATACATCCTCTGTCTCACACCTCAGGCTAACGTAGCGTCAGCATTCCCGCGGAAAACGTATTTAATCCTGTTCTAATTAGCATAACCATGCTAACATTTCCCCCATTAAAACATATGAGATTTATAGTAAAATATGCTGACGCTAAAGTTACAGTGCAGTGAGTCAAATGGTACCCTAGTCCCTACGTAGTGCACTGCTTTTGACCAGGGCTCATAGGGTCAAAAGTAGTGCACTATGTGGGGAATTTGGGACGCAGAGCCTGGAGTTGCTATGACCGTATTACTTGCTAGCTACTGTTGGTTCTGCTATAAATACTCAACTGGAATCATTCAACTGAATACACAGAACACACACAGAGAAGAATTAGCCAATTAGCGAGATGTGTGACGCCACTCCAGCTCAAGTCACCAGACAAGAGATAGAGGGAGGAGAGCAGAGAGAGATCCACACAGCTAGTCCATACAGTTACTGTTAGTAGGGTACACCACAGTAGAGGGAAGGATGGAGAGAGGGGCTATTGGGGCTAGCGTGTGTGTGTGTGTGTGTGTGTGTGTGTGTGTGTGTGTGTGTGTGTGTGTGTGTGTGTGTGTGTGTGTGTGTGTGTGTGTGTGTGTGTGTGTGTGTGTGTGTGTGTGTGTGTGTGTGTGTGTGTGTGTGTGTGTGTGTGTGTGTGTAACAGTGGTAAGGGTCTGTGTAACCGTGTTAAAGGAGGTGGATGGTATCAGTCTGGTATACAGTAACACTGTTCACTACTGTTTATTGAACTGCTAAAACAAGCAGGACCACAATGGAAATTAGTCTCTAGACTTTGTGTTTTAATCCTTATTTTTTTAATCAATGTGCTATTGTACACTATTTCCTATGGGCCGTGGTCGAAAGTAGTGCACTATGTGGGGAAAAGGGTGCCATTTGGGACGAAGCACAGACTGAGTTTTGTTCCAGGTCCTGCTCCAATACTTTTGATATGCATCCTTCATTCGTCAAATCAATCAGTGATCTGACATCATACCGGTGACATCATACCGGTGACATCATACCAGTGACATCATGGAGCTGGAGATGGATTCCAATCTGTTAAAGGGCTCCCTTCCTTTCCTCCTTGACCCCTTGCTTCTCGTCTCCTTTCCTGTGTCATTGTCTCCTTACCTCTGTACTTGTCTCCTTTCCTCTGTCCTTGTCAACCCTCCCTTTGAGTAGATAAGTGTCAGTAATATTGCAGCGATATTACAAAATTATAACTGCCAATCATTTTCACCCTGGTCACACAGTAACTCCATCAAATTACACCTGAACTGTCATAACTGTACAAAACAACCCCAGGAAAAGGCTACTCATCAATAGTCAATGTTCAGTCATGAGAACAGAGTAATGAGACAGAGGACGCCTCCCAAATGTCACCTTCTTCCCATATAGCAAACTACTTTTGACCAGGGCCCACTACTTTTGACCAGGGCCCACTACTTTTGACCAGGGCCCACTACTTTTGACCAGGGCCCACTACCTTTGACCAGGGCCCACTACCTTTGACCAGGGCCCACTACTTTTGACCAGGGTCCACTACTTTTGACCAGGGCCCACTATGTTTGACCAGGGCCCACTACCTTTGACCAGGGCCCACTACCTTTGACCAGGGCCCACTACTTTTGACCAGGGCCCACTACTTTTGACCAGGGCCCACTATGTTTGACCAGGGCCCACTACCTTTGACCAGGGCCCGCTACGTTTGAACAGGGCCCACTACGTTTGACCAGGGCCCATACAGTTCCGCATAACCCCCAGGGGCGACAGGTAGACTAGTGGTTAGAGTGTAGGGGTGACAGGTAACCTAGTGGTTAGAGTGTAGGGGCGACAGGTAGCCTAGTGGTTAGAGTGTAGAGGTGACAGGTAGTCTAGCGGTTAGAGTGTAGGGGTGACAGGTAACCTAGTGGTTAGAGTGTAGGGGTGGCAGGTAGCCTGGTGGTTAGAGTGTAGGGGTGACAGGTAGCCTGGTGGTTAGAGTGTAGGGGTGACAGGTAGCCTAGTGGTTAGAGTGTAGGGGTGACAGGTAGCCTGGTGGTTAGAGTGTAGGGGTGACAGGTAACCTAGTGGTTAGAGTGTAGGGGTGGCAGGTAGCCTGGTGGTTAGAGTGTAGGGGTGACAGGTAGCCTGGTGGTTAGAGTGTAGGGGTGACAGGTAGTCTAGTGGTTAGAGTGTAGGGGAGACAGGTAGCCTAGTGGTTAGAGTGTAGGGGTGACAGGTAGCCTGGTGGTTAGAGTGTAGGGGTGACAGGTAGCCTAGTGGTTAGAGTGTAGGGGAGACAGGTAGCCTAATGGTTAGAGTGTAGGGGTGACAGGTAGCCTAGTGGTTAGAGTGTAGGGGAGACAGGTAGCCTAGTGGTTAGAGTGTAGGGGAGACAGGTAGCCTAGTGGTTAGAGTGTAGGGGTGACAGGTAGCCTAGTGGTTAGAGTGTAGGGGCGACAGGTAGCCTAACGCTAACCCCTGACCACTCTCTAATTGAGGACCAAGGCAAAAACACTACTAACCACAACAGGCCTTTCAGCTGCAGGTCAAATAGTCGTATGGTTTAAATAGTTGAAATACTTTGAAGTGAAACTCGAGTTAACTTGTCAAGCTTGACAACCAAACTACTAGACTAGTCCCTAAAGAACCATATCTAACTCTTCATGCCAGGCTACTTAAATCAAACTCACCACAAGAATATGAAAGTATTTCAGATGATGTGTTTGATATGGGGCAGCAGACTTGTATTCTCTAAATACAGTATTATTGGCAGTAATTTAATTTATGAGTTGATATTTATAAATGAAACCTCATTCGATGAAATAACTATTGTAGACGTGCTCTCATCTGGGATAGCAAACACAAAGAAGTGCTTTATGAATACAGGGACTAATGGATGAGGTACAGTCCTGTACAGACCTTGGTGTTAAACCTGGGGTGCTGAGTACTGTGTCTGTGTGTTTCTGTGTGTTTCTGTGTGTTTCTGTGTGTGTGTGGCTTGCCTGGTTGGGGTGCTGAGTACTGTTTCTGTGTGTGTGTGTGTGTGTGTGTGTGTGTGTGTGTGTGTGTGTGTGTGTGTGTGTGTGTGTGTGTGTGTGTGTGTGTGTGTGTGTGTGTGTGTGTGTGTGTGTGTGTGTGTGTGTGTGTGTGTGTGTGTGTGTGGCTTGCATGGTTGGGGTGCTGAGTACTGTGTCTGTGTGTTTCTGTGTGTGTGTGTGTGGCTTGCATGGCTGGGGTGCTGAGTACTGTGTCTGTGTGTTTCTGTGTGTGTGTGTGGCTTGCATGGTTGGGGTGCTGAGTACTGTGTCTGTGTGTTTCTGTGTGTGTGTGTGGCTTGCATGGTTGGGGTGCTGAGTACTGTGTCTGTGTGTTTCTGTGTGTGTGTGGCTTGCCTGGTTGGGGTGCTGAGTACAGTACCCCACTGTTGTATACTGTATTAGAATAATGATATCATCTATGTATTACAGAATGTGTAGATGCTCCTGCAGTTTATTGTGTAAACATGTTTCAACACAAACACTGCCAGAAGCCAGCAGCGGCTGGTATCTTTATTGTTATGAGTTTAACTCTTGCACCTGTAGATTTTGGGGTGTCGTACACTATGTACATTCTCATGGCATACAGGTATTTATCTACTGTACCTATACACACACACACACACACACACACACACACACACACACACACACACACACACACACACACACACACACACACACACACACACACACACACACACACACACACACACACACACACACACACACACACACACACACACACACACTAAGCAATTCAAGTACAGTCAACAACAGAAACAGAAAGAGAAATAGAGAGAGAGCAAGAGAGAAAGAAAGAAAGATAGAGAGACTGAAAGAAAGAGAGAGAGCGAGACAGAGAGAGAGAGAGAGAGAGACCTGGAGAAAGAGAAAAAGAGAGAGACTGAAGAAAGAGAATGAGAGAGAGAGAGACAGAGAGAGAAAGAGAGAGAGAGAGAGACTGAAGAAAGAAAGAAAGAAAGAAAGAAAGAAAGAAAGAAAGAAAGAAAGAAAGAATGAAAGAAAGAAAGAAAGAAAGAGAGAGAGAGAAATAGTGGAAGAGATGGAAGGAAAAAGGTGGGTGATGATGATCATCGGCAGAAAGTAATTAAGTTCATTAATTCATTCATTCATTCATTCATCTGTTCATTGAATAAAGGGGCGAGGAAAGGCTTAACATACCTGCTTCCCAAATAGCACCCTATTCCCTATATAGTGCCCTGTGGTCTGGTCAAAAGTAGTGCACTATGTAGGCAATAGGGTGCCATTTGGGATGCAGAATAATCTGAGATGCCAATCAGGGTTAGTATGCGTCAGAGAGAGAACGAGGGAAAGAGGAAGAGAGAGAGAGGGAAGGAGGAAGAGAGAGGGAGAGAAGAGGGAGAGGAAGTGGGAGAGAGGGAGAGAGGGAGAGAGCGGAGGAAGAGAGACGAAGAGAAGAGGGAGAGGAAGTGGGAGAGAGGGAGAGAGCGGAGGAAGAGAGACGAAGAGAAGAGGGAGAGGAAGTGGGAGAGAGGGAGAGAGGGAAGGAAGAGAGACGGAGAGAAGAGGGAGAGGAAGTGGGAGAGAGGGAGAGAGCGGAGGAAGAGAGACGAAGAGAAGAGGGAGAGGAAGTGGGAGAGAGGGAGAGAGCGGAGGAAGAGAGACGGAGAGAAGAGGGAGAGGAAGTGGGAGAGAGGGAGAGAGCGGAGGAAGAGAGATGGAGAGAAGAGGGAGAGGAAGTGGGAGAGAGGGAGAGAGGGAGAGAGCGGAGGAAGAGAGACGAAGAGAAGAGGGAGAGGAAGTGGGAGAGAGGGAGAGAGGGAGAGAGCGGAGGAAGAGTGACGAAGAGAAGAGGGAGAGGAAGTGGGAGAGAGGGAGAGAGGGAAGGAAGAGAGACGGAGAGAAGAGGGAGAGGAAGTGGGAGAGAGGGAGAGAGCGGAGGAAGAGAGACGGAGAGAAGAGGGAGAGGAAGTGGGAGAGAGGGAGAGAGGGAGAGAGCGGAGGAAGAGAGATGGAGAGAAGAGGGAGAGGAAGTGGGAGAGAGGGAGAGAGGGAGAGAGCGGAGGAAGAGAGACGAAGAGAAGAGGGAGAGGAAGTGGGAGAGAGGGAGAGAGGGAGAGAGCGGAGGAAGAGAGACGAAGAGAAGAGGGAGAGGAAGTGGGAGAGAGGGAGAGAGGGAAGGAAGAGAGACGGAGAGAAGAGGGAGAGGAAGTGGGAGAGAGGGAGAGAGCGGAGGAAGAGAGACGAAGAGAAGAGGGAGAGGAAGTGGGAGAGAGGGAGAGAGCGGAGGAAGAGAGACGAAGAGAAGAGGGAGAGGAAGTGGGAGAGAGGGAGAGAGCGGAGGAAGAGAGACGAAGAGAAGAGGGAGAGGAAGTGGGAGAGAGGGAGAGAGCGGAGGAAGAGAGACGAAGAGAAGAGGGAGAGGAAGTGGGAGAGAGGGAGAGAGCGGAGGAAGAGAGACGAAGAGAAGAGGGAGAGGAAGTGGGAGAGAGGGAGAGAGCGGAGGAAGAGAGACGAAGAGAAGAGGGAGCGAGGGAGAGAGCGGAGGAAGAGAGACGAAGAGAAGAGGGAGAGGAAGTGGGAGAGAGGGAGAGAAGAGGGAGAGGAAGTGGGAGAGAGGGAGAGGAAGTGGGAGAGAGGGATGAAATCAAAAAAACATCAACATCGGTGCACCGGAGGGGAACGAATAAGAGAAAAAGCGCAAGGGAAAATACAAGCACACCCACACAAGTAACAACACACACATACACACACACACACACACACACACACACACACACACACACACACACACACACACACACACACACACACACACACACACACACACACACACACACACACACACACACACACACACACACACACACACACACACACACACACACACACACACAAACACACACACACACACACACAATCGCATAAAAACACGGCAGCTGTAGCACAGAACCCCCCCCCTCCACTCCACTCAAAAACACACACACACTCCAGACACACACTCCAGACACACACTCCCGACACACACACCCCCAGGGTTAGTTACTGTACCTTGCAGCAGACTCTGCAGGTTAAGCTGAGCCTCCTGGTGTAACTCCTGAACACAGTCCGGCCTGCTCCACGAGCCAAACACATTAACACTCTGTTGCCATGGAGACCGGAAGTGGGCCGCCGCCGTCGCCGACGACGACGCTGCGCTACGCTTCGACTCCGCGTCCAAGATGGTAGTGGCTGGAGAGAGGGATGGAGGGAAAGGAGAGGTAGAGAGGAGGTGAGGGAGAGGAGGGGGCGATGGAGAGGGATGGAGGGAAAGGAGAGGTAGAGAGGAGGTAAGGGAGAGGAGGGGGCGATGGAGAGGGATGGATGGATGATAGAGAGGTAGAGAGCGGAGAAGAGAGGTAGAGAGCGAGAGAGAGATGGAGAAAGAGAAGAGATGGCAGAGGGTTGGGAAAGATACAGAGGGAGTGATGCAGACAGAGGGAGGGAGAGAAAAAAGGAGGGAGAGAAAGAGAGAGAGAAATTGCACATTAATACAAATGTATGAAATTTGCATAACTAATACCCAGAGACTTGTGTTACATAATAGCCAGTTGTGAGGGGAGGGACTGTGGTTAGAAAGGGGAGGAGTTTGTGTGTGTGTGTATGCACGTGTGTGTGTGTGTGTGTGTGTGTGTGTGTGTGTGTGTGTGTGTGTGTGTGTGTGTGTGTGTGTGTGTGTGTGTGTGTGTGTGTGTGTGTGTGTGTGTGTTGTCAGGGAGTGAAAGGGAAGGCGCTCCAAAACAGCATAATAATAACAAGAATCATCAGAATCTGAATGAACAGAATGACAACAATCATTCATAAATCCACAACAACCAATCAGAAAAGAGGGAGAGGAATCAGAAGCTTGATGTGTGATCTGCATAGAAACAGAGACAAAGAGAGAGGGAGAGGAAGAGAAGATAGAGAGCGGGAGAGGAAGAGAGAGGAAAAGAGAGAGCGAGCGAGGAAAGAAAGAAAGACAGAAAGGAAGAGGGGCGATAAGGTAGGGTAGCTCCAGGACAGTGAAAACCTCTCATCTCCCATAAGGTTAGCAGAGTCTACTTAATTACCCGCTCAGCAGCAGTTCCTCTACACTGCAATTAATGTGCTCTTCCCCCTCCTCTCCTACCTCCCTCCTCTCTTCCTCCTCTCCTCTTCCCATCCCCTTCCGCCTCCTCTCCTACCTCCCTCCTCTCTTCCTCCTCTCCTCTTCCCATCCCCTTCCCCCTCCTCTCCTCTTCCCATCCCCTTCCCCCTCCTCTCCTCTCCTCTCCTCCTCCTCTCCTCTTCCCATCCCCTTCCCCCTCCTCTCCTCTCTTCCTCCTCTCCTCTTCCCATCCCCTTCCCCCTCCTCTCCTCTCCTCTCTTCCTCCTCTCCTCTTCCCATCCCCTTCCCCCTCCTCTCCTCTCTTCCTCCTCTCCTCTTCCCATCCCCTTCCCCCTCCTCTCCTCTCTTCCTCCTCTCCTCTTCCCATCCCCTTCCCCCTCCTCTCCTACTTCCCTCCTCTCCTCTCCTCTCTCCCTCCTCTCCTTCTGCTGTCCACCTCACCTCTCCTCCTCCTCTCCCCCTCCTCTCTTATCTCTTTCTTACATAACCACAGGGATTTAGAAGAGGGGAGGAAATATGGAGGATTTAGAGAAGAGAAGATAAACAGACCGCTGGCATTATAGGTTGTGTGTGTGTGTGTGTGTGTGTGTGTGTGTGTGTGTGTGTGTGTGTGTGTGTGTGTGTGTGTGTGTGTGTGTGTGTGTGTGTGTGTGTGTGTGTGTGTGTGTGTGTGTGTGTGTGTGTGTGTGTGTGTGTGGACGTGTGTGTGGACGTGTGTGGACGTGTTTAACTATTCTTGTGGGGACCAGAAGTCCCTACAAGAATAGTAAACGAACAAAAAGGTTTAGGGTTAAGGTTAGAATTAGTGTTAGGGTTAGAATTAAGTTAAATATTAAGGTTAGGAGCTAGGGTTAGTTGTAGGGTTAGGATAAAGTTTAGGTATTTGGGTTAGGGTTAGGGTTAGGGTTAAGGTTAGGGTTAGGGTAAGAGTACGGGTTAGGATTAGGGTTAGGTTTAGGGTTAGGGGTTAGGGAAAATAGGATTTTGAATGGGACTGAATTGTATGTCCCCACAAGGTTAGCTGTACAAGACTGTGTGTGTGTATGTGTGTGTGTGTGTGTCAGGGACAGTACAGACAAAGGTCAGGGACAGTACAGACAAAAAACCACCATATTCCTTAAGGGCAGATTTGAGAGGCCAGCAGTCATCTTAACTATGGGCAAAAGTTTCCTCACCCTTACCTCTGCTGAAGCCCTGAGCAGTAGAGTTTACCTTTAAACACTGATCTCAGTCTTTGAGTTCTCTCCCAAATGGTTAAGGCTAGGATGTAGAGAGAGTAAGCTGATCCTAGATCTGAACGTAAAGGTGACTTTTACCCTGATATTCCCTCTTCGCTCAGCCTGTCACCCATTAAATACTGAGAGATGACAAAAATAACTTTGCAGAAAGAGAGAGAGAGAGAGAGAGAGAGAGAGAGAGAGAGAGAGAGAGAGAGAGAGAGAGAGAGAGAGAGAGAGAGAGAGAGAGAGAGAGAGAGAGAGAGAGAGAGAGAGAGAGAGAGAGAGAGAGAGAGAGAGAGAGAGAGAGAGAGAGAGAGAGAGAGAGACAGAGACAGAGAGACCGGAGTTCCAAATTAAGCAGCAGCAGCTGAAAAGATGAGCTCCTAAAAATATTGAAATTTATATGGTTTTTAGAGTAAAGTACATCGAAAAAATGCAAAAGAAAACTGCTAGACTGAATAGGAGACCAAACAAGCAGCAAACAAAGAAGAAAGGATTTTGAAAAAGTAAAATTTTTTCATAAAATTATACCGTTTTCTTAGCTAGCTAAGTTGTTTACCTGTTGCTAGGCAGTTGCTAGGGACTCTCCTGAAAGAAGCTAGCTAGCTAACAAGGAGTGTCTAGTTGACAGAAGAGAAGAAGGGACAAAGTGGGACAAAATAAGGACAGAAGAAAAGGGAAAGGGGACATCAAGGTGAAGCAGTCCTCTAAAGACAGAAAAGACAATAATACAAGAAACAACACTTCTATTGCAACATTGTAGCCAACATCACCAGCGTTGCTATGGAAATTGTTTACCCACCAGACATCCAAACAGAGAAAGCTAAGAAAAGTTTCAAAGGTTTGTTGATGGGACAGAACCATGAATGCCTGTTTGCAGATCTTACCAGTTGCAAAACAAGAGCAAATTTAATTTTTAATACCAAACGAGGGCATATATGGAAAAGGGTTATTTGCAACCATTTCCCTTTCTCAAAAAAGAGAGGCATCAGCCAAGGATGTCAGATCAGCATTTTTGAAGAAGCTGACCCTAGCAACACATATCAAACAGTAAATGTATATAATAATGGAACTGTATTGATACAAGGCAATGATTCAAGCCTCCAGGCTTTTGAGAATAGGTTTACTACCCTAAAAGCAGAAGCTGAAATCATCTCAGAAACTGAGGAAAAAGTAAAGGAGGGAGATGACGGTGAAGAGCAGCCCCCAACGGTCTCTGTGACCCAGCAAGAAGCCCTCAGTGTCCCTCTACCTACCTCACCTGCAGCAGACAGAGCCAAGGACATGCCTACAACACCAAGAACACCTGCTATGCAACGTTTCCACAACACCCTCTCTCTAGTCGAAGCAGAGGTCATAGAACTCAGAGAGAACAAGCTTCAAGAGGAGGACACTGTCCAGAAACTTAAAGAAGAGATGAAACAGTTCAAGGAGGAGAGCAGAGCATCTATTGCTAAACTGGAAAGCAGAATGGACAAACTGAGTCAGACAAATTATGACCTCAGAGACCATCTGAGCACAACAAGAAAGGAGCTAGAACAAAGAGAGAGATACATTGACCTCCTCAACCAGCAGCGAGTCATTATGTCCTCTGCATCTGGAGAACATGTACACCAGCTTGGCACAACACAAGCAGAACCCGAGACCAGCATGGCCTCCACCACACAGCCTGATGACACTGCACCAGCCTACCAGTCTGCTCCAGCCCAGGTCAGCCAACCAGCCTCTCAGTCTGCTCCAACACAGTGTGCTCCAGCCCAGGTCAGAATACCAGTCTCCCAGTGTGCTCCAGCCCAGGTCAGAATACCAGTCTCCCAGTCTGCTCCAGCACAGGTCAGAATACCAGTCTCCCAGTCTGCTCCAGCACAGGTCAGAATACCAGTCTCCCAGTCTGCTCCAACACAGTGTGCTCCAGCCCAGGTCAGAATACCAGCCTCTCAGTCTGCTCCAGCCCAGGTCAGCCAACCAGCCTCTCAGTCTGCTCCAACACAGTGTGCTCCAGCCCAGGTCAGAATACCAGCCTCCCAGTCTGCTCCAGCCCAGGTCAGAATACCAGTCTCCCAGTCTGCTCCAGCCAGACAGTCACCCACAACTGCAATCCTTATTGATTCAAATGGGAAGTTCTTAGTACAGGAAAGATTATTCCCTAGACACCAGGTGTATAAGTTCTGGTGTCCTACAACTGACAGTGCAATGCAGCTACTCAGTCAGACCAGGATTGACACCCTCGACAACATCATCATCCACACTGGCACAAACGACCTTCATGCCAAAGGTGAAGATGTATCTGGGGCAGTGAGAAGAGTGGCAGAACGGGCACAGGCTGTGTTCCCAACAACCAATATAGTTGTGTCCACCCTCCTACCAAGAAAAGACTTCCCAGGACAGTTGATCGACAAAATAAATCAACAGATCACTGTGGACTGTGCCTCACTACTCAACGTCAGAACGGCTCACCACCCCACTCTGACATGTCAACACTTATACGATAATGTACATCTTGATCAGGACAGTGTCAGAACCTTTGCCAAGGACCTAAAAGATGCAACACTTGGCAGGGACCCACACACCCATCACCCCAGCAACAGAGGTCCCCCGCCCCACCTTCTGAAACAACAGTACCTCCACCATCCCCAGGAGAAAAGAGCCAGACACGGCTTATTACAGCACAGCTCTACTAGACCAGGCCCAACACAACACAGATTTACGAGACCAGGGCCTTCACAACACAGCTCTACTAGACCAGGCCCATCACAACACAGATTTACGAGACCAGACCCGCATCAGGACAACACGACTAGACAAGGCCCAACACAACACAGCTCTACTAGACCAGGCCCATCACAACACAGCTCTACTAGACCAGGCCCAACACAACACAGATTTACGAGACCAGACCCGCCTCAGGACAGCACGACTAGACCCGGCCCATCACAACACAGCTCTACTAGACCAGGGCCTTCACAACACAGCTCTACTAGACCAGGCCCATCACAACATAGCTCTACTGGACCAGGCCCATCACAACACAGCTCTACTAGACCAGGCCCATCAGAACACAGCTCTACTGGACCAGGCCCATCACAACACAGCTCTACTGGACCTGGCCCGTCACAACACATCTCTACTGGACCTGGCCCATCACAACACAGCTCTGACCACTACTCCAGGGTCGGACAGAACACTGTCCTTCAGAGAAGTACACCACATGATGAAGTCCACACCATGTATCATTCAGATCATCAGCCTACATATGCTGAGGTAACCTCTGGCAAAAGACACCTAGAACAATCAGAGATAGGAGAGGTGCGCCAACTACTGCAACTAATATGCAGACTACTGAGCTAGACAGACCCTTTAATTCACGGGCACACACACACACAGGGTTGCAGATTGCATTGTACTTATTTTTTGTGCAGTGTTATTCCATTCTTATTAATTTGTTTACAACTATTCTTAATTTTATTGGCACCAGTATAATAATAATATTTATATATAATGGTGTGTGTATGTATGTATGTATGTATGTATGTATGTATGTATGTATGTATGTGTGTGTGTGTGTGTGTGTGTGTGTGTGTGTGTGTGTGTGTGTGTGTGTGTGTGTGTGTGTGTGTGTGTGTATGTATGTATGTGTGTATATGTATATATATATGTATGTATGTGTATATATATATATATATATATTATTTTGTATTGTTTTCAATGTACTTTACTCAAACCAGTGAATATCACTTATTATAAATGAGATCATTAACTATCAGCTCTTGGAATATCCAGGGACTTTACTCTTCACATTTTGGTTATAAAACAACAAATCCAGAATTGATTAAAAACATCAAAGGACAGGACATCATAATCCTACTGGAAACATGGTGTCGTGGAGACATAGATACTCAGTGTCCCTCAGGCTATAGGGAAAGTTTACTACCATCAATCAAACATAAAAATGTTAAACGGGGCCGAGACTCAGGTGGAATCATTATTTGGCATAAGCAGGACTTGGCACTGAACGAAATTAAAAAAGGTACCAGTCACATTTGGCTAAAACTTAACAAAGGTACAATCTATTGTGACAATGATGTGTACATATGTGCAGCTTATGCTCCTCCTTCAGATTCACCATATTATGATGATCAGTTTTTTGACAATCTCCATACAGAAATCATTACATTTCAGGCAGAGGGTAAAGTGCTTCTTTGTGGAGATTTCAATGCAAGAACAGGTTCTGAGCCTGACTACACTGATGCGGGAGGTAACCACCACATATTTGGTCACCCCTCCTTGTACAGCAGCCCTATTATAAATAATAGAAACAGTCCTGACCAAATACTGAACAAAAATGGGAAGGAGTTAGTGCATCTCTGTCGAGCCTTAGGCCTGTACATGCTTAATGGTAGAATCAGAGGGGACTCTTTAGGTCAGTTTACTTACTGCTCAGCTCTTGGGACAAGTGTAGTCGATTATGCCATCACGGACATTGACCCCTCCTCCATTAGTGCATTCACTGTCAGACCACAGACACCATTGTCAGATCACAGTCAGATCAACGTGTTTTTGAAGAAATTAACCGGCAATATTCATTCAAAAAAACTGCCCAATAAACTCTTCAACATAAACCAATCATACAGATGGGCTCCAAACAGTGCAGAGGGATTCATTGAAACATTGAACTCAAAAGAAATGATGAACTCTATACAGTTTTTCAATAACTCACAATACCAAAACAATAAAGATGGTGTCAATTCGGCTACTCTAAACATCAACTGCATATTCCAAAAAGCAGCATCGAAAGCAAATTTGAGAAAACCAAAGAAATGCAACATCAGAAACAAAAAACAAAATGTTTCTGACAAATGGTTTGATAATGAATGTAAAACAATTAGAAAACACCTAAGACAAATGTCAAACAAAAAACATAAGCAGCAAAACAACCCAGAGCTACGATATGAATACTTTGAAACTCTGAAACAGTATAAACATACACTGAAACGCAAGAAACGGAATTATACCAACAAGACACTTGATGAAATTGAAAACGCAATTGACCAAAATCAGTTCTGGGACATGTGGAACAGATTAAGCACAACAAAGCCACAAGAATTAGCCATACAAGATGTAGGAATTTGGAAAACTTATTTTGATAATCTATACAAAAACATCCCACAAAAAGACTTAAAACAGAACCAATTAGAAATTAAAGAAAAATTGAAAATCCTTGAATCAGTCATTAAAAATAACCAAAATCCATTAGATTACCCAATAACCCAACAAGAACTAAATGAAAAGCTCAAATCTATTAAATCAAAGAAGGCTTGTGGTCTAGACAACATCAGAAATGAAATGCTGAAAAACAGCACACCTGAGTTGCAAAATGCTGTGCTTAAGTTGTTCAACATGGTTTTAACTTCTGGCTGCTTCCCTGATGTCTGGAACCAGGGGCTCATCTCCCCTATCCACAAAAGTGGAGACAAATCAGACCCCAATAATTACAGGGGAATTTGTGTAAACAGTAACTTGGGAAAGGTTTTCTGTAGCATTTTGAATTCAAGAATCCAAACCTTTCTTCAAGAAAAAAATGTAATAACTAAATGTCAAATTGGCTTTCTCCCTAACCATCGCACTACTGACCATATATACACCTTACACACACTAATTAATAAACACGTCCACCAAAAAAAAGAGGGCAAAATCTTTGCTTGCTTTATTGACTTTAAAAAAGCATTTGATTCTATTTGGCACGAAGGGCTATTCTACAAAATTCTACAAAGTGGGCTTGGTGGTAAGGTGTATGACTTAATAAAATGTATGTACACAGAAAATAAGTGTGCAATAAAAATCAAAAACCAAAGAACATAATTCTTTTCACAATGTCGAGGTGTGAGACAAGGCTGTAGTTTGAGTCCAAATCTTTTCAACATTTATATCAATGAATTAGCAGACATGTTGGACCATTCTCCAGCCCCAGGACTCACACTATTTGACACAGAGGTGAAATACCTGCTATATGCTGATGACTTGGTACTTCTATCACCAACCAAAGAAGGTCTTCAACAGAACATTAATATTCTAGAGCAATATTGCCATAATTGGGCCCTGGCAGTAAATTTCCCAAAAACTAAAATCATGATTTTCCAAAAACAAAACAGATGTCAGAAACACAAATATAAATTCACCCTGAACAACACCATAATTGAACACACAAAAAATTACACCTACCTTGGTCTGACCATATCTGCATTGGGAAACTTTAATATGGCAGTGAATGCACTCAAAGAAAAAGCCCGCAGAGCATTGTATGCAATAAAAATGAAATTATTCAAAATCAACATCCCAATTAGAATTTGGACCAAAATATTTGACAGTGTAATCCTACCAATAGCTCTTTACGGAAGTGAGGTTTGGGGGCCACTCAATAAACTGGACTTTAAAATGTGGGACAAACATCCAATTGAAACCCTACATGCAGAATTCTGTCGGAAAATCCTACAAGTCCAGAGAAATACACCAACTAATGCATGTAGGGCAGAATTGGGCCGCTTTCCAGTAATAATGAAAATACAGAAAAGATCATTAAAATTTTTGCTACATCTAAATTCAAGTCCAAATTCGAGTCTGCAATTTAAAGCACTTCAAACCCAAGAACTGAGCCCAGAAACGAGCCCTCTCAGTCAGCTGGTGTTGGACCTAACCAACCAAGCTGACACCGGCACTGCTTCAAAAGAAAGAATTCCAATAAACAAAATCATGAACCAATCAAAGGACTCATATTTACAACATTGGAAAAACGAAACAAAATCCCAAAGCCGACTAAATTGCTATCTGACCCTAAACAGAGAATATGAATTGGCTGAATATCTCTACTCTGTCAGAGATTCGAAGCAGAGACAGATCCTTACCAAGTACAGGCTGAGTGACCACCGATTGGCAATAGAAACCGGCAGACATAAAAAGACATGGCTACCCAAAGAGGAGCGTGTATGTGGTCACTGCACGACAGGGGAGGTAGAAACAGAGATGCACTTTCTCCTTTACTGTGATAAATATTCCTCACCAAGAGATTCATTATTCACAGAAATGACTACATTTATTCCAAATTTTAACTTATTAAACCCAGAGGAAAAACTAAAAATACTCATGGGCGAAGGAGCAATGGCTCCTCTTGCAGCCAAATATGTATTTGCCTGCCATAGCCTGAGGGACACTGAATAATAACATCTGCATAGTAAGCAGTAACTTACTTATTATGACTGTTATTGTTATTACTGTTATTGTTATTAGTATTATTATTGTTGTTTATCATTCCAAATAGTAATGGTATGGGTGGTAATGGTAATGATAGCAGTTTAATGATAGTGGTGGTGGTAGTGGTGCATTACACCATACATTACATTCGACTATTGACTGTTACCATTTTATTGTTACTATTTTTTATATTTAATTTTGTATTATTATTTACTGCCATTCTATATTATTATTTGTCATTGTTTTAATTGTATTACAATGTATATTGTATACATTGTTGCTTTGGCAATATTGACACAATGTTTTTCATGCCAATAAAGCAGCTTGAATTTGAATTTGAATTTGAGAGAGACAGAGAGAGAGAGAGAGAGAGAGAGAGAGAGAGAGAGAGAGAGAGAGAGAGAGAGAGAGAGACAGCGAGAGAGACAGCGAGAGAGAGAGAGAGACAGAGACAGAGACAGAGAGAGAGAGAGAGAGAGAGAGAGAGAGAGAGAGAGAGAGAGAGAGAGAGAGAGAGAGAGAGAGAGAGAGAGAGAGAGAGAGAGAGAGAGACTCTTAAAGAAGAAGTTACAGGTCTGTGAGAGCCAGAAATCTTGCTTGTTTGTAGGTGACCAAATACTTATTTTCCACCATCATTTGCAAATAAATTCATTAAAAATCCTACAATGTGATTTTCTGTATTTATTTTTCTCATTTTGTCTGTCATAGTTGAAGTGTACCTATGATGAAAATTACAGGCCTCTCTCATCTTTTTAAGTGGGAGAACTTGCACAATTGGTGGCTGACTAAATACTTTTCCCCCCCACTGTATATATAAATGTACCAATACATTAATATGAGATCTGGGCTCTGGTCAAAAGTAGTGCACTATATAGGGAATAGAGTGCCATTTGGACAAGGCCTAACTCTAACCAAACACTATAGCATGAGGTTATATTGATGATGTGTTGAATTTACATGTTACATTTTCAGGACACTAACATTCCATTCCAGCTAACCAATGGATTTACAGCGTTTTGCAACTAAACTAGTTGAAGGTACCCAGAAGCATTCTGATGGGGAAAAAAACACAAATGTGGAAAAATTTGTGGATGTAGCATTTTGGAAATAAACTTCACACAAACACATTTGTCGTGAGCCATTTCTTTTTTAGTTTGGTTCTTTTCTGTCCCTTGATGACTCATTTGTACCCCACGAGTGTTGGAGCGGGATGTGGGTTACGGGTTGAGAGCACATTTAGGGGAGAGTGGTAGGGAGGGAGGAGAGAAAGTGAGAGAGAGACTTTAATTCTGAGACTACAGTCGTGGCCAAACATGTTGAGAATGACACAAATATACATTTTCACAAAGTCTGCTGCCTCAGTTTGTATGATGGCAATTTGCATATACTCCAGAATGTTATGAAGAATGATCAGATGAATTGCAATTAATTCCAAAGTCCCTCTTTGCCATGCAAATGAACTGAATCCACAAAAAACCTTTCCACTGCATTTCAGCCCTGCCACAAAAGGACCAGCTGACATCATGTCAGTGGTTCTCTCGTTAACACAGGTGTGAGTGTTGACGAGGACAAGGCTGGAGATCACTCTGTCATGCTGATTGAGTTTGAATAACTATGTAAAATACTATACAACAGGACAAAAAAAAGGTGCTGAAATGAAGATACTGAGAGTGTTACTAATGTATCTGGGTGAGCCAAAGCAGCCATTTTATGCCAGAGAGTTTTGAGTGCTGTGAGTATGGCTCTAAAATAAAATTCCATTCATATGGGTTTATTGGCATTGGAAACACATGTCACATTACAACACATGTTACATTACAACACGTTACATTACACCACATTATACATTACACCACATTATACATTACAACACATGTTACATTACAACACATTATACATTACACCACATTATACATTACAACACATGTTACATTACAACACATGTTACATTACAACACATGTTACATTACAACACATTATTACATTACAACACATTATTACATTACAACACATGTTACATTACAACACATGTTACATTATTACACATGTTACATTACAACACATTATTACATTACAACACATTATTACATTACAACACATGTTACATTACAACACGTTACATTATTACATTACAACACATGTTACATTACAACACGTTACATTATTACATTACAACACATGTTACATTACAACACGTTACATTATTACATTACACCACATGTTACATTATTACACATGTTACATTACAACACATGTTACATTACAACACGTTACATTATTACATTACAACACATTATTACATTACAACACATGTTACATTACAACACGTTACATTATTACATTACACCACATGTTACATTACAACACATGTTACATTATTACATTACAACACATTATTACATTACAACACATGTTACATTACAACACGTTACATTATTACATTACAACACATGTTACATTACAACACGTTACATTACACCACATGTTACATTACAACACATGTTACATTATTACATTACAACACATTATTACATTACACCACATGTTACATTACAACACATTATTACATTACAACACATTATTACATTACAACACATGTTACATTACAACACATTATTACATTACAACACATTATTACATTACAACACATGTTACATTACAACACATGTTACATTATTACATTACACCACATATTACATTACACCACATATTACATTACACCACATATTACATTACACCACATATTACATTACACCACATATTACATTACACCACATGTTACATTACAACACATGTTACATTACAACCCTCCCTCCCTCCCCCCCTCCCTCCCCCCCTCCATCCCTCGCTCCCTCCCTCCCTCCCTCCCTCCCTCCCTCCCTCTCTTTCTCCCTCCCTCTCTGTCTCCCTCCCTCCCTCTCCCTCAAGGTAGACACACACACACACACACACAGAGAGACTGTGAAAATGGCAGCAAAGCGTGTGTTTCTCCGCCACAGCCTGAGAGAGGCCAGACAGTCATGCCAAAGACAATTATACTAAAAGTAATCTATGGTGACAGGATGCCTAATTCTGTCTCTCTCCTCTCTCTCTGTCTCTTTCCTGCTCTCTCTATCTCTGTCTCTCTCCTCTCCATCTCTCTGTCTCTCTCTGACTCTCTCCTCTCTCTCTCTCTCTTTCATCCTCTCTCCATCTCTCTCTCTCTCTTTCCTCCTCTCTCCATCACTCTGTCTCTCTCCTCTCTCTCTCTCTCTCTCTCTCTCTCTCTCTCTCTCTCTCTCTCTCTCTTTCCTCCTCTCTCCATCTCTCTGTCTCTCTTCTCTCTCTCTCTCTCTGTCTCTCTCCTCTCTGTCTCTTTCCTGCTCTCTCCATCTCTCTGTCTCTCTCCTCTCTGTCTCTTTCCTGCTCTCTCCATCTCTCTGTCTCTCTCCTCTCTGTCTCTTTCCTGCTCTCTCCATCTCTCTGTCTCTCTCCTCTCTCTCTCTTTGTCTCTCTCCTCTCTTTCCTCTCTCTCCCTGTCTATATCATTCATCCTCTTAATCTCTTGTGTGTGTTTGTGTGCTTGCACGTATAACTGTGTGTGTGTGTGTGTGTGTGTGTGTGTGTGTGTGTGTGTGTGTGTGTGTGTGTGTGTGTGTGTGTGTGTGTGTGTGTGTGTGTGTGTGTGTGTGTGTGTGTGTGTGTGTGTGTGTGTGTGTGTGTGTGTGTGCATGCATGCGCATGTGAATGTGTATGCTGGTTTTGTGTGTGATTGTAATGGAACTGTCAGGCGTGTACATATGTGTTTTGCTTACACACAGATCTCAGTGTTCAGCTCATTAGCACAGCAAAGGAATGCCACTTCAAATGAAAAGGCCTGGATAGACGGACCGTGGTGACTGGATAGACGGACCGTGGTGACTGGATAGACGGACCGTGGTGACTGGATAGACAGACCGTGGTGACTGGATAGACGGACCGTGGTGACTGGATAGATGGACCGTGGTGACTGGATAGATGGACTGTGGTGACTGGATAGACGGACCGTGGTGACTGGATAGACGGACCGTGGTGACTGGATAGATGGACCGTGGTGACTTTATAGACGGACCGCGGTGACTGGATAGACGGACCGTGGTGACTGGATAGACGGACCGTGGTGACTGGATAGACGGACCGTGGTGACTGGATAGATGGACCGTGGTGACTGGATAGACGGACCGTGGTGACAGACCGTGGTGACTGGATAGATGGACCGTGGTGACTGGATAGATGGACTGTGGTGACTGGATAGACGGACCGTGGTGACTGGATAGACGGACCGTGGTGACTGGATAGATGGACCGTGGTGACTTTATAGACGGACCGCGGTGACTGGATAGACGGACCGTGGTGACTGGATAGACGGACCGTGGTGACTGGATAGACGGACCGTGGTGACTGGATAGACGGACCGTGGTGACTGGATAGACGGACCGTGGTGACTGGATAGACGGACCGTGGTGACTGGATAGACGGACCGTGGTGACTGGATAGACGGACCGTGGTGACTGGATAGACGGACCGTGGTGACTGGATAGATGGACCGTGGTGACTTTATAGACGGACCGTGGTGACTGGATAGACGGACCGTGGTGACTGGATAGACGGACCGTGGTGACTTTATAGACGGACCGTGGTGACTGGATAGACGGACCGTGGTGACTGGATAGACGGACCGTGGTGACTGGATAGACGGACCGTGGTGACTGGGTAGACGGACCGTGGTGACTGGATAGACGGACCGTGGTGACTGGATAGACGGACCGTGGTGACTGGATAGACGGACCGTGGTGACTGGATAGACGGACCGTGGTGACTGAATAGACGGACCGTGGTGACTGGATAGACGGACCGTGGTGACTGGATAGACGGACCGTGGTGACTGGATAGACGGACCGTGGTGACTGGATAGACGGACCGTGGTGACTGTATAGACGGACCGTGGTGACTGGATAGACGGACCGTGGTGACTGGATAGACGGACCGTGGTGACTGGATAGACGGACCGTGGTGACTGTATAGATGGACCGTGGTGACTGGATAGACGGACCGTGGTGACTGGATAGATGGACCGTGGTGACTGGATAGATGGACCGTGGTGACTGGATAGACGGACCGTGGTGACTGGATAGACGGACCGTGGTGACTGGATAGACGGACCGTGGTGACTGGATAGATGGACCGTGGTGACTGAATAGACGGACCGTGGTGACTGGATAGACGGACCGTGGTGACTGGATAGACGGACCGTGGTGACTGGATAGACGGACCGTGGTGACTGGATAGACGGACCGTGGTGACTGGATAGACGGACCGTGGTGACTGGATAGATGGACTGTGGTGACTGGATAGACGGACCGTGGTGACTGGATAGACGGACCGTGGTGACTGGATAGATGGACCGTGGTGACTTTATAGACGGACCGCGGTGACTGGATAGACGGACCGTGGTGACTGGATAGACGGACCGTGGTGACTGGATAGACGGACCGTGGTGACTGGATAGATGGACCGTGGTGACTGGATAGACGGACCGTGGTGACTGGATAGACGGACCGTGGTGACTGGATAGACGGACCGTGGTGACTGGATAGACGGACCGTGGTGACTGGATAGACGGACCGTGGTGACTGGATAGATGGACCGTGGTGACTTTATAGACGGACCGTGGTGACTGGATAGACGGACCGTGGTGACTGGATAGACGGACCGTGGTGACTTTATAGACGGACCGTGGTGACTGGATAGACGGACCGTGGTGACTGGATAGACGGACCGTGGTGACTGGATAGACGGACCGTGGTGACTGGGTAGACGGACCGTGGTGACTGGATAGACGGACCGTGGTGACTGGATAGACGGACCGTGGTGACTGGATAGACGGACCGTGGTGACTGGATAGACGGACCGTGGTGACTGAATAGACGGACCGTGGTGACTGGATAGACGGACCGTGGTGACTGGATAGACGGACCGTGGTGACTGGATAGACGGACCGTGGTGACTGGATAGACGGACCGTGGTGACTGTATAGACGGACCGTGGTGACTGGATAGACGGACCGTGGTGACTGGATAGACGGACCGTGGTGACTGGATAGACGGACCGTGGTGACTGTATAGATGGACCGTGGTGACTGGATAGACGGACCGTGGTGACTGGATAGATGGACCGTGGTGACTGGATAGATGGACCGTGGTGACTGGATAGACGGACCGTGGTGACTGGATAGACGGACCGTGGTGACTGGATAGACGGACCGTGGTGACTGGATAGATGGACCGTGGTGACTGGATAGATGGACCGTGGTGACTGGATAGACGGACCGTGGTGACTGGATAGACGGACCGTGGTGACTGGATAGACGGACCGTGGTGACTGGATAGACGGACCGTGGTGACTGGATAGATGGACCGTGGTGACTGGAGTCCTTTTATATGTTCTATTTATATAGAACATATATGTGTGTGTGTGTGTGTGTGTGTGTGTGTGTGTGTGTGTGTGCGTGCGTGCGTGCGTGCGTGCGTGCGTGCGTGCGTGCGTGCGTTGGTGCGTGCACCGTGTGTATTTGTGTGTGTGTGTGTGTGTGTGTGAGAGTGGACCGTGTGTATGTGTGTGTGTGTGTGTGTGTGTGTGTGTGTGTGTGTGTGTGTGTGTGTGTGTGAGAGTGGACCGTATGTGTGTGTGTGTGTGTGTGTGTGTGTGTGTGTGTGTGTGTGTGTGTGTGTGTGTGTGTGTGTGTGTGTGTGTGTGTGTGTGTGTGTGTGTGTGTGTGAGAGAGAGAGTGGACCGTGTGTATGTGTGTGTGTGTGTGAGAGTGTGTCAGCAACACCAGTCTAAACCTCTACATGGAGATGTCTGTAACTATGGACTGAATATCTGTTCATTTCCCTGGTTCTATGAGTCCATGATCACCATGAGTGGTGACAGAATGCCTAATTCTATCTCTCAGCCACGCTACAGACCCCAGCATGTGAGACAAAACCACTCCGACACACACACACACACACACACACACACACACACACACACACACACACACACACACACACACACACACACACACACACACACACACACACACACACACACATTGCAAGATACCTCTGGGCCTGCAAGCTGACTCAGCTACTTTGCTCGAGGCCACGAGGGGGAAGGTGTGTGTGTGTGTGTGTGTGTGTGTGTGTGTGTGTGTGTTTCCTCCCGTCTCTCTTCAGAGAAAGTCACTGAGGCAGATTGACAGGAAGGGATCTCAGAGGTCCGCCAGGGTCAATCGTCCCCGCACATCCCCTACGGACCGTCCCCCAAGTCCGTCCCCCACTGCGACCCAACCACGGAGGTCACCACACACCCGTTCTGCCCCGGCACACACACGTCCCCTTCTGGCCCTCTCCCCAGAGGTCCCCTTAACCTTCCTACTGTCATAACCAGAGCCCTATTCCATATCCAGTGCACAACTTTAGACCAGAGCCCTATTCCATATCCAGTGCACTATAAAGGGAATAGGGTGTCATTTGGGAAGCAGGTATTGTGATGACAGCTCATCAATGTATCACAACATCACAGGGGACTGGTACAACACATAGAGGAGTTATAACTACACGCACACACACACACACACACACACACACACACACACACACACACACACACACACACACACACACACACACACACACACACACACACACACACACACACACACACACACACACACACACACACACACGTTCTAATGCATTACAATCTCCCAGTGAGGATGTTCTTCCTGATAGCACAACGGGGAGTGTGTTGTGTCAGAACTGGGTCAGTCAGAACAGAATCTTACTCCCAAATAGAACCCTATTCCCTACAAAGTGCACTACTTTTCACTGTAGTGCACGTTATAGGGAATAGGGTGCCATTTGGAACGCAACGAGGTGTAGTGTTACATACAGAGTGACGTTTTAAGTGGTGTGCTGTACATGAGGGCTTAAAGAGAATTCTCACTAAACACACTGTTGTTCTGAACTGAACTGAACTGAATGAACTGAATGAACTGAATGAACTGAATGAACTGAATGAACTGAATGAACAAACTGAATGAACTGAACTGAATGATCAAACTGAATGAACTGAACTGAATGAACTGAACTGAACGAACTGAACTGAATGATCAAACTGAATGAACTGAACTGAATGATCAAACTGAATGGACTGAACTGAATGAACAAACTGAATGAACTGAACTGAACGAACTGAATGAACAAACTGAACCAAACTGAATGAACTGAACTGAACGAACTGAATGAACAAACTGAACCGAACTGAACTGAATAAACTGAACAAACTGAATGAACTGAACTGAACGAACTGAATGAACAAACTGAACTGAACTGAACTGAACAAACTGAATGAACTGAATGATCAAACTGAATGAACAAACTGAATGAACTGAATGAACAAACTGAATGATCTGAATGAATAAACTGAACGAACTGAACTGAATAAACTGAATGAACTGAACTGAATGAACTGAACTGAACAAACTGAACTGAACTGAATAAACTGAACTGAACAAACTGAATGAACTGAACTTAACTGAATAAACTGAACGGAATTAACAAACTGAACTGAACTGGACTGAACTGAATGAAGTGAATTGAACTGAACTGAACTGAATGAACTGAACTGAATGAACAAACTGAACTGAACTGAATGAACAAACTGAACTGAACTGAATAAACTGAACTGAATGAACTGAACTGAACTGAATGAAGTGAACTGAACTGAATAAACTGACCTAAACAAACTGACTGAACTAAATGAACTGAACTGAACTGAATGAACAAACAAGGATACAGCAAAGGTCACATCAGTTCCATTTATCAAGGGTCAACAGCAAAAAAGCAAAGTACTGCTTTTAAAGTAGGTTTTGAAGTTGACATCCGATTAATGTCAGGACTTATGTGTTCACAGTGAGCATATAGAGCGCCTTTGGAACCTATTCACACCCCTTGACTTTTTACACATTTTGTTACGTTTCAGCCTCATTCTAAAATGGATTAAATGAAAAAATATCCTCATCAATCTACACATAATACCCCATAGTGACATCACAATACCCTGTAATGACAAAGCTAAAACAGGTTTTTAGAAATGTTTACAAATAAAAAAAATACCTTATTTACATAAGTATTCAGACCCTGTGCTATGATATTCAAAATTGACCTCGGGTGCATCCTGTTTCTACAACTTGATTGGAGTTTACCCGTGGTAAATTCAATTGATTGGACATGATTTGGAAAGACACACACCTGTCTATTTAAGGTCCCACAGTTGACAGTGCATATCAAAGCAAAAACCAAGCCATGAGGTCGAAGGAACTTTTTGTAGAGCTCCGATACAGGATTGTGTCAAAGCACAGATCTGGGGAAGGGTACCAAAAAATGTCTGCCGTATTGATGGTCCCCAAGAACACAGGGCCTCCATCATTCTTAAATGGAAGAAGTTTAGAACCTCCAAGACTCTTCCTAGAGCTGGCCGCCAGGCCAAACTGAGCAATCAGGGAAGAAGAGCCTTGGTCAGGAGGTGACCAAGAACCAGATGGTCACTCTGACAGAGCTCTAGAGTTCCTCCGTGGAGATGGGAGAACATTCCAGAAGGACAACCATCTCTGCAGCACTCCACCAATCAAGCCTTTATGATAGAGCTGCCAGACAGAAGCCACTCCTCAGTTAAAGGCACCTAAAGACTCTCAGACCATGAGAAACAAGATTCTCTGATCTGATGAAACCAAGATTGAACTCTTTGGCCTGAATGACAACCGTCAAGTCTGGAGGAAACCTGCACCATCCCTACAGTGAATCATGGTTGTGGCAGCATCACGCTGTGGGGATGTTTTTCAGTGACAGGGACTGGAAGACTAGTCAGGATCAAGGAAAAGATGAACGGAGCAAAGTACAGAGAGATCCTTGATGAAAACCTGCTCCAGAGCGCTCAGGACCTCAGACTGGGGCAAAGGTTCACCTTCCAACAGGACAGCGACACTAAGCACACAGCCAAGACGACGCAGGAGTGGCTTCGGGACAAGTCTCTGAATGTCCTTGAGTGGCCCAGCCAGAGCCCGGACTTGAACCCGATCAAACATCTCTGGAGAGACCTGAAAATAGCTGTGCAGCGACGCTCCCCATCCAACCTGACAGAGCTTGAGAGGATCTGCAGAGAAGAATGGAAGAAACTCCCCAAATACAGGTGTGCCAAGCTTGTAGCGTCATACCCAAGAAGCCTGTAATAACAGCATCAGAAAACTGAATAAATGGTCTGAATACTTATGTAAATGTAATATTTCAAGGGGGGTTTTTGTAATACATTTGCATAAATTTCTTAAAACCTGTTTTTGCGTTGTCACTATGGGGTATTGTGTGTAGATTGTTGAGAGATTTTTTTAGTATTTTTT
>NC_092116.1:26232404-26252404 GCF_045679555.1 Salvelinus alpinus
AATAAGGCTATAACGTAGCAAAATGTGGAAAAAGTCAAGGTGTCTGAATACTTTCTGAATGCACTGTTCAATGTCTCTAGGGTTACGTCCTGACAGATAGAAAACATGGAGTTTTGAATGACTGTGAGAACATCAACAGGTTTAGGAATGGTATGCATCAACATCTATCTATCTCTCTCTCTCTCTCGCTCTCTCTATCTCTCTCTCTGTGATAACCACCAGATTAGACCTCTGTCTCTCTCAGTCCCACGTAACAACAAGGCAATAGAAACATCAACATTCACGAGGCTGAGAATAGTAATAGTGTCGAAGGGAGGGAACGAGTGAGAACGAAAGAAAGAAATGCAGTTTTTTGTTTTCTGTGGCGAACAGAAAGGAAAGTAGGAGGGGTTTACTTTGCAGAGAGCTATGTGTGTGTGTGTGTGTGTGTGTGTGTGTGTGTGTGTGTGTGTGTGTGTGTGTGTGTGTGTGTGTGTGTGTGTGTGTGTGTGTGTGTGTGTGTGTGTGTGTGTGTGTGTGTGTGTGTGTGTGTGTGTGTGTGTGTGTGTGTGTGTGTGTGTGTGTTTTTGTGTGTGTGTGTGTGTGTGTGTGGTGAGACTGACATTAACACGTCTTGGGTTCCATCCTGCCTCTGTCTGCTCCTAGAGACACTATTATTTAGGCTCCCGAGTGGCGCAGGGGACTAAGACACTGCATCGCAGTGCTAGAGGCATTACTACAGACCCGGGTTCGATCCCGAGTGTCTGTGTCGCGACCGGGAGACTCATGAGGGGGCGCACAATTGGCCCAGTGTGGTCCAGGTTAGGGTTTGGCCGGCCAGGATGCCCTTGTCCCAATCACGCTCTAGCGACTCCTTGTGGTGGGCCGGGCCCCTGCAAGCTGACTCCGGTCACCAATTGTACGGTGTTTCCTCCGACACATTAGTGTGGCTGGCTTCCTGAATAATCGAGCAGTGTGTCAAGAAGCGGTGCAGATTGGCAGGGTCGTGTTTCAGAGGATGCATGGCTCTCGACCTTCACCTCTCCCAAGTCCATACGGGAGTTGCAGCGATGGGACAAGACTGTAACTACCAATTTGATATCATGAAAAAGGGGTTAAAAAGTACACAGATAGAGTAGAGTAATGGAGATAGTAGAGGTAGAGAAGAGAAAACAGTAGAGAGAGAAACCTGGGGGACGGGAGGAGGAAGAAAGAGAGAGAGGTCTATCTTTTCTTTCTATTTACACAAAGTAACACAAACTATCCATCAGGAAGTCTCCATCATCGCCCACTTGACCCACTGCCAGACCTGATGCGTTTGTTTTGGCTCCACTTCCTAGTTGTATTCTGCTTTGACACAACGACATAGGGTTAAGTGCCTTGCTCAAGGGAACATGTGTCCTATTAGACATAATCACTGTGTGCCCCCCCCCCAACCCTCTTTTTACGCTGCTGCTACTCTGTTTATCATATATGCATAGTCACTTTAACTATACATTCATGTACATACTACCTCAATTGGGCCGACCAACCAGTGCTCCCGCACATTGGCTAACCGGGCTATCTGCATTGTGTCCCACCCACCACCCCCTCTTTTACGCTGCTGCTACTCTCTGTTCATCATATATGCATAGTCACTTTAACCATATCTACATGTACATACTACCTCAAACTTCTGTATGTGTAATGTTTACTGTTAATTTTTATTGTTTATTTCACTTTTGTATATTATCTACCTCACTTGCTTTGGCAATGTTAACACATGTTTCCCATGCCAATAAAGCCCCTTGAATTGAATTTAATTGAGAGAGAGAGAGAGAGACAGATAGAGAAGCCAGGGGAAGCCACGAGGGACCTCAGAAAGAAGATGGAGGAAGAGGTCTGGTTACACTGACAAAGCCACAACATAGGAGTGTCACGTGGACGTCAGAGCCACACGAACTGAATTCACCTCCTCCTATGCACTTCTCTCATCCCCCTCTCTCTCCATCCTCGTCTCTCTCCATCCCCCTCTCACTCCATCCTCCTCTCTCTCCATCCTCCTCTCTCTCCATCCTCGTCTCTCTCCCACCCCCTCTCTCTCTAGCCTCCTCTCTCTCCATCCTCCTCTCTCTCCATCCGCCTTTCTCTCCATCCGCCTCTCTCTCCATCCCCCTCTCTCTCCATCCCCCTCTCTCCATCCTCCTCTCTCTCCATCCTCCTCTCATCCCCCTCTCTCTCCATCCTCCTCTCTCTCCATCTTCCTCTCTCTCCATCCCCCTCTCTCTCTATCCTCCTCTCTCCATCCTCCTCTCTCTCATCCCCCTCTCTCAGCCCCCTGTCTCTCTATCTTTGTCTCTCTCCATCCCCCTCTCTCTCCATCCCCCTTTCTCTCCATTCTCATCTCTCTCCATCCTCCTCTCTCTCTATCCTCCTCTCCCTCCATCCCCCTCTCTCTCTCCATTCTCCTCTCTCTCCATCCTCCTCTCTCTCATCCTCCTCTCTCAGCCCCCTGTCTCTCTATCTTTGTCTCTCTCCATCCCCCTCTCTCTCATCCTCCTCTCTCTCCATCCCCCTCTCTCTCCATTCTCCTCTCTCTCCATCCCCCTCTCACTCATCCTCCTCTCTCTCCATTCTCCTCTCTCTCCATCCTCCTCTCTCTCATCCTCCTCTCTCTCCATCCTCCTCTCTCTCATCCTCCTCTCTCTCCATTCTCCTCTCTCTCCATCCCCCTCTCTCTTATCCTCCTCTCTCTCATCCTCCTCTCTCAGCCCCCTGTCTCTCCATCCTCCTCTCTCTCAGCCCCCTGTCTCTCCATCCCCTTTTCTCTCATCCTCCTCTCTCTCATCCTCCTCTCTCAGCCCCCTGTCTCTCCCTCCTCCTCTCTCTCATCCTCCTCTCTCAGCCCCCTGTCTCTCCATCCTCCTCTCTCTCATCCTCCTCTCTCAGCCCCCTGTCTCTCCATCCTCCTCTCTCTCATCCTCCTCTCTCAGCCCCCTGTCTCTCCATCCTCCTCTCTCTCATCCTCCTCTCTCAGCCCCCTGTCTCTCCATCCTCCTCTCTCTCATCCTCCTCTCTCAGCCCCCTGTCTCTCCATCCTCCTCTCTCTCATCCTCCTCTCTCAGCCCCCTGTCTCTCCCTCCTCCTCTCTCAGCCCCCTGTCTCTCCATCCTCCTCTCTCTCATCCTCCTCTCTCAGCCTCCTGTCTCTCCATCCTCCTCTCTCAGCCCCCTGTCTCTCCGTCCTCCTCTCTCAGCCCCCTGTCTCTCTATCTTTGTCTCATTCCTCTTTTCTTCAGCAACATCATATCTGTCACGCTAAGGAGGAGAGGAGGGAAAGGAGGCTGGATTTAGAAACTCGTTGGTATAAAAATTATATGAGCCTTAATTTCTCCTCCATTTATTTCCATAATTACCACAAAGGGAGAGAGAGAGACGGGGAACTTCAGGATGTGTGCGTGCGTTTGTGTGTGCGCGCGTTTGTGTGTGTGTGCGCGTCCGTGTGTGTGTGTGTATAAGCCACACTAGTTGTACTCCTGGCACATTGTTCACAGTGCAGTATGACATGGTGAACGCTGAGCCTGTGGTCTGTGGTTCTATACTATACTATACTTACAGTTTGCAGAATGATTCCATAATGGCTGGGGTCTAATGGAATGTTCTAATGTACTGTTGGAATGTGATGGTGGAAAACAAACCCACACTGTTACTCATCCAAGGGTCTAAACAGCGCCGTGTGTGTGTGTGTGTGTGTGTGTGTGTGTGTGTGTGTGTGTGTGTGTGTGTGTGTGTGTGTGTGTGTGTGTGTGTGTGTGTGTGTGTGTGTGTGTGTGTGTGTGTGTGTGTGTGTGTGTGTGTGTGTGTGGTAGTTAATGACCCCAGCTGAACCCAGGTTACCAAAACACGTGTGTTTAAGATGCCAAGGTGAGAGATACAAACTACAGAGTGTATTCCCTCATCATACAGAGTCCTTCAACACACACACACACACACACACACACACACACACACACACACACACACACACACACACACACACACACACACACACACACACACACACACACACACACACACACACACACACACACAGAGACAGACAGACAGACAGACAGACAGACAGACAGACAGACAGACAGACAGACAGACAGACAGGCAGACAGACAGACAGACAGGCAGGCAGGCAGACAGACATATATGCAGACAGACACACACACAGACAGACAGACAGACAGACAAACATATGTCTGCTGATTTTGAATAAGCTAACATTCCTAAGCTTTTCTTATCGTGAAACATACCCTACTCCTCCTGCTAGGATGCTCCAAGCTCCAAATACCAAAATTCCCAGCCTTACCTGACCTTGTCCGCAAAACTTCCAGCTTCTCCATGTCCACTGCCAGTGGGAATGGGAAGAGAGAGAGAAAAAAAGAAAGAAAGAGAGAGAGACGCCCCAGACTCTGAGGTAAGTATTGTGAGTCATTAACTGACTGAAACTGGGAGTGTGTCAGCAAGAACGAAGGAGAGATAGAGGGAGAGAGAGAGAGGGAGAGAGCAAGCGAGCGAGGGAGAGAGCACGAGAGATAGAGAGAGAGATAGAGACAGAGAGAGAGAGAGAGAGAGAGAGAGAGAGAGAGAGAGAGAGAGAGAGAGAGAGAGAGAGAGAGAGAGAGAGAGAGAGAGAGAGAGAGAGAGAGAGAGGGAGAGAGAGAGAGAGAGACAGAGAGAGAGAGGGGGAGAGTGAGACAGAGAGAGAGGGAGAGAGAGAGAAAGCCTCTTGAATTGAATTGAGAAAGCGTGAGAGTGCATGAGAGAGAGCACGAGAGAGCGCGAGAGAGAGAGAGAGAGAGAGAGAGAGAGAGAGAGAGAGAGAGAGAGAGAGAGAGAGAGAGAGAGATTCTCCTCTAATACGTCAAGCGGAGAAAGAGAAGAAGTTAATGGTAATGGCTATATTCACACCCTCCCCTCCTGTCTCCCCCTCTCTTTCCCCATCCTAACCCCTTCCCTCCCCTCCTGTCTCCCCCTCTCTTCCCCCATCCTACCCCCTTCCCTCCCCTCCTCCTCCTCCTCCTCAGCGCTGCTCTTCTCTTCCTCTCAAACCGTTTCCTGTTTCCTGAGGTGACAGATAACTGGCCAATAGGGAGTTTGGGACTGATAGGACCCAGGGCCAGAGGGGTGTGTGTGTGTGTGTGTGTGTGTGTGTGTGTGTGTGTGTGTGTGTGTGTGTGTGTGTGTGTGTGTGTGTGTGTGTGTGTGTGTGTGTGTGTGTGTGTGTTCAAGTTTTATTGTCACATGCACAAGTACAGTGAAAGCTATACAGAATATACAGTATATACACTTCATGTCCAAAAGTATGTGGACACCGAACATCTGGCCATTAATATGGAGTTGGTCCCCCCCTTTGCTGCTGTAACAGCCTCCACTCTTCTGAGACGGCTTGATGTGGAAGGCTTTCCTATAGATACTGGAACATTGCTGCGGGGACTTGCTTCCCTTCAGCCACAAGAGGATTAGTGAGGTCGGGTACTGATGTTGTGCGATTAGACCTGGCTCGCAATTGGCGTTTCAATTCATCCCAAAGGTGTTCGATGGGGTTGAGGTCAGGGCTCTGTGCAGGTCAGTCAAGTTCTTCCACACCGATCTCGATGAACCTTTTCTGTATGGACCTGGCTTTGTGCAAGGGGGCATTGTCATGCTGATACAGGAAAGGGCCTTCCCCAAACTGTTGCCACGAAGTTGGAAGCACAGAATCGTCTAGAATGTCATTGTATGCTGTAGCGTTAAGATTTCCCTTTACTGGAACTAAGTGGCCCAAACCATGAAAAATAGCCCCAGATCATAATTCCTCCTCCACCAAACTTTACAGTTGGCACTATGCATTGGGGCAGGTAGTGTTCTCCTGGCATCCGTCAAACCCACATTAATCCGTTGGACTGCCAGATGGTGAAGTGTGATTCATCACTCCAAAGAACGTGTTTCCACTGCTCCAGAGTCCAATGGTGGCGAGCTTTACACCACTCCAGCCAACGCTTGGCATTGCCATGGTGATCTTGGGCTTGTGTGCGACCGCTTGGCCATAGAAAGCCATTTCATGAAGCTCCCGACAAACAGTTCTAGCAGGGCAGAAATTTGACAAACTGACTTGTTGTGAAGGTGGCATCCTATGACGGTGCCACGTTGAAAGTCACTGAGCTCTTCAGTAAGGCCATTCTAATGCCAATGTTTGTCTATGGAGATTGCATGGCTGTGTGCTCGTTTTATGACACCTGTCAGCAACGGGTGTGTCTGAAATAGCCAAATCAACAAATTTGAAGGGGTGTCCACATACTTTTGTATATATATATATATATAATAAGGAAAACATGAGAAATAGGAAATAAGAGAGGAAGCAGGATACAGGATTAGAGCCAGTAGCAAATGTACCATGTGGTTACTCTCCTATAACATCCGGCGCCGACACGAGATGGCCGCCTCGCTTCGCGTTCCTTGGAAAATATGCAGTATTTTGTTTTTTTATGTGTTATTTCTTACATCGGTACCCCAGGTAATCTTAGGTTTCATTACATACAGTCGGGAGGAACTACTGAATATACGATTAACGTCAACTCATCATCGTTCCTACCAGGAATATGACTTTCCCGAAACGGATCCAGTGTTTTGCCTTCCACCCAATACAATGGATCTGATCCCAGCCGGCGACCCTGTGCGACGCCGTAAAAGGGGCAAACGAGGCGGTCTCCTGGTCAGGCTTCGGAGACGGGCACATCGCGCTCCACTCCCTAGCATACTACTCGCCAATGTCCAGTCTCTTGACAATAAGGTTGATGAAATCCGAGCACGGGTAGCATTCCAGAGAGACATCAGGGATTGCAACGTGCTCTGCTTCACGGAAACATGGCTAACTCAAGAGACGCTAACGGAGTCGGTGCAGCCAGCTGGTTTCTTCATGCATCGCGCCGACAGAAACAAACATCTTTCTGGTAAGAAGAGGGGCGGGGGGGTATGCCTTATGATTAACGAGACGTGGTGTGATCATCATAACAACACACAGGAACTCAAGTCATTCTGTTCACCTGATCTAGAACTCCTCACAATCAAATGTCGACCGCATTATCTACCAAGAGAATTCTCTTCAATTATAATCACAGCCGTATATATTCCCCCCCAAGCAGACACATCGATGGCCCTGAACGAACTTTATCTGACTCTTTGTAAACTGGAAACCACACACCCTGAGGCTGCATTCATCGTAGCTGGGGATTTTAACAAGGCTAATCTAAAAACAAAACTCCCTAAATTCTATCAGCATATCGATTGTGCTACCAGGGCTGGAAAAACCCTAGATCATTGTTATACTAATTTCCAAGACGCATATAAGGCCCTCCCCCGCCCCCCTTTCGGAAAAGCTGACCACGACTCCATTTTGTTGATTCCAGCCTACAAACAGAAACTAAAACAACAAGCTCCCGCGCTCAGGTCTGTTCAACGCTGGTCCGACCAATCTGATTCCACGCTTCAAGACTGCTTCGATCACGCGGATTGGAATATGTTCCGCATTGCGTCCAACAACAATATTGACGAATATGCTGATTCGGTGAGCGAGTTCATTAGGAAGTGCATTGACGATGTCGTACCCACAGCAACGATTAAAACATTCCCAAACCAGAAACCGTGGATTGACGGCAGCATTCGCGTGAAACTGAAAGCGCGAACCACTGCTTTTAACCAGGGCAAGATGACCGGAAGCATGACCGAATACAAACAGTGTAGCTATTCTCTCCGCAAGGCAATCAAACAGGCTAAGTCCCAGTACAGAGACAAAATCGAGTCGCAATTCAACAGCTCAGACACAAGAGGTATGTGGCGGGGTCTACAGTCAATCACGGATTACAAAAAGAAAACCAGCCCCGTCGCGGACCAGGATGTCTTGCTCCCAGACAGGCTAAACAACTTTTTTGCCCGCTTTGAGGACAATACAGTGCCACTGACACGGCCCCCTACCAAAACCTGCGGGCTCTCCTTCACTGCAGCCGAGGTGAGTAAAACATTTAAACGTGTTAACCCTCGCAAGGCTGCAGGCCCAGACGGCATTCCCAGCCGCGTCCTCAGAGCATGCGCAGACCAGCTGGCTGGTGTGTTTACGGACATATTCAATCAATCCTTATCCCAGTCTGCTGTTCCCACATGCTTCAAGAGGGCCACCATTGTTCCTGTTCCCAAGAAAGCTAAGGTAACTGAGCTAAACGACTACCGCCCCGTAGCACTCACTTCCGTCATCATGAAGTGCTTTGAGAGACTAGTCAAGGACCATATCACCTCCACCCTACCGGACACCCTAGACCCACTCCAATTTGCTTACCGACCCAATAGGTCCACAGACGACGCAATCGCAACCACACTGCACACTGCCCTAACCCATCTGGACAAGAGGAATACCCATGTGAGAATGCTGTTCATCGATTACAGCTCAGCATTTAACACCATAGTACCCTCCAAACTCGTCATCAAGCTCGAGACCCTGGGTCTCGACCCCGCCCTGTGCAACTGGGTCCTGGACTTCCTGACGGGCCGCCCCCAGGTGGTGAGGGTAGGTAACAACATCTCCACCCCGCTGATCCTCAACACTGGGGCCCCACAAGGGTGCGTTCTGAGCCCTCTCCTGTACTCCCTGTTCACCCACGACTGCGTGGCCATGCACGCCTCCAACTCAATCATCAAGTTTGCGGATGACACTACAGTGGTAGGCTTGATTACCAACAACGACGAGACGGCCTACAGGGAGGAGGTGAGGGCCCTCGGAGTGTGGTGTCAGGAAAATAACCTCACACTCAACGTCAACAAAACAAAGGAGATGATTGTGGACTTCAGGAAACAGCAGAGGGAGCACCCCCCTATCCACATCGACGGGTCAGTAGTGGAGAAGGTGGAAAGTTTTAAGTTCCTCGGTGTACACATCACGGACAAACTGAATTGGTCCACCCACACAGACAGCGTCGTGAAGAAGGCGCAGCAGCGCCTCTTCAACCTCAGGAGGCTGAAGAAATTCGGCTTGTCACCAAAAGCACTCACAAACTTCTACAGATGCACAATCGAGAGCATCCTGTCGGGCTGTATCACCGCCTGGTACGGCAACTGCTCCGCCCACAACCGTAAGGCTCTCCAGAGGGTAGTGAGGTCTGCAGAACGCATCACCGGGGGCAAACTACCTGCCCTCCAGGACACCTACACCACCCGATGTCACAGGAAGGCCATAAAGATCATCAAGGACAACAACCACCCAAGCCACTGCCTGTTCACCCCGCTATCATCCAGAAGGCGAGGTCAGTACAGGTGCATCAAAGCAGGGACCGAGAGACTGAAAAACAGCTTCTATCTCAAGGCCATCAGACTGTTAAACAGCCACCACTAACATTTAGCGGCCGCTGCCAACATACTGACTCAACTCCAGCCACTTCAAAAATGGGAATTGATGGAAACTATGTAAAAATGTACCACTAGCCACTTTAAACAATGCCACTTAATATAATGTTTACATACCCTACATTACCCATCTCATATGTATATACTGTACTCTATATCATCTACTGCATCTTGCCATCTTTATGTAATACATGTACCACTAGCCACTTTAAACTATGCCACTTTATGTTTACATACCCTACAGTACTCATCTCATATGTATATACCGTACTCTATACCATCTACTGCATCTTGCCTATGCCGTTCTGTACCACCACTCATTCATATATCTTTATGTACATATTCTTTATCCCTTTACACTTGTGTGTGTATAAGGTAGTAGTTGTGGAATTGTTAGGTTAGATTACTTGTTGGTTATTACTGCATTGTCGGAACTAGAAGCACAAGCATTTCGCTACACTCGCATTAACATCTGCTAACCATGTGTATGTGACTAATAAAATTTGATTTGATTTGATTTGATTTAGATACAGTAAGTACTTGTAGGATTAGGAGAAAGTGGCTGGTAGCAGCACCAACAATACTAACAATAGGTGGATATACATGTAAACAGGGCTGAAAAGTGACTGTGTGTGTGTGTGTGTGTGTGTGTGTGTGTGTGTGTGTGTGTGTGTGTGTGTGTGTGTGTGTGTGTGTGTGTGTGTGTGTGTGTGTGTGTGTGTGTGTGTGTGTGTGTGTGTGTGTGTGTGTGTGTGCGCGCGCGCGTGTGTGTGTGTGTGTGTGTGTGTGTGTGTGTGTGTGTGTGTGTGTGTGTGTGTGTGTGTGTGTGTGTGTGTGTGCGTGCGTGCGTGCGTGCGTGCGTGCGTGCGTGCGTGCACGCACATGTTCACAAAACATGTTCACTGATGGGAGCGTTGGGAAAAACTTCACCACCCAAATTAACAAATGCTAAATTTGTGTTTGAGTTCAATGTGACATTCCTCTCTGAAGCTACAACCATCACTTAGTACACAGCCAACACCTAACACACGTCCGAGCAATCAGTAGCAAATCAACTATGTTGTCTGTACGAGGCGCTATGTGGCAGCCCAAAAATAGGGTTTGGCTGTCAAGTATATGTTATATGAGGCTTAAGACTTGGTCAGGATGGAAAAATATAACAGAAAATTAAGACTTCAGAATATCAGTGAATTGGAAAATCATTGGGAAAATGCTGGAAGACTCTGTTAAAAACAACTATTCAACAGAGAGAGAATTTAAGTTAAAAACAAATAGACTGGAAGTTAACAACCTGTTGTTGACGTTAGAGCAGAATTCGTTATGCAGAGAGTACGATAAACATATTATTTTAAAGGGGAGCCTAGCCCCTTAGTGGTGCTACAGTTCACATGGCCGTGTTGAGGAATCTACACCGTCAACACGGTCCTGTTGAGGAAACTACACCATCAACACGGCCCTGTTGAGGAAACTACACCACCAACACAGCTGATCGGATCTTCTATTAAGGGACTGATATCTGATCTTACGTTGCCCAAACTCTCTCAAGAAGAAACCGTTTTATTAGAGTAAACTGTCACTTTATCTGAACTGAAAGCTGCTCGTTTAAATCAGAAGAAAGATTATACGCCTGGTATTGATGGAATACCTCCTGAACTCATTCTCAACTGTTGGGATGAGTTAAGACCAGTTATTCTTGACTTGCTTAACATTGCTGTTGAAAAAGGACAATTACACAGAGACATCAACACAGCTATTATATCCCTAACCCCTAAGAAAGGAAAACACCTCACAAACTGTGCTAATTTTCGGCCAGTCAGTTTAATCGGAACAGAAATGTACACGTGTGCCAAAGTTGTAGCCATGCGCCTAGAGAAAGTTATTAAAGAAGCTCATACATCCTGATCAAACAGGGTTTATTAGGGTCGTCAGGAAGCCCATAACGTGCTCCGCCTGTTCCATGTGGTTGCTGAGGCTTCCGGTCTTGATAACCCAACGTGTGATGTGTTATCATTAGATGCAGAGAACGCCTCTGACCGCTTAGTGGGGGAATATTTATGGCTTGTTCTTGAACATTTTTGGTGTTGGGGCTAGATTTATACATGTGATCCACACCATGTATGTGAATCTTTCTTCTATTATATCTACAGGCACTACCCATTCTAATCCATTTACTATACAACCAGGATGTAAACCTACAGGCACTACCCATTCTAATACATTTACTATACAACCAGGATGTAAACCTACAGGCACTACCCATTCTAATCCATTTACTATACAACCAGGATGTAAACCTACAGGCACTACCCATTCTAATCCATTTACTATACAACCAGGATGTATATCTACAGGCACTACCCATTCTAATCCATTTACTATACAACCAGGATGTATATCTACAGGCACTACCCATTCTAATCCATTTACTATACAACCAGGATGTATATCTACAGGCACTACCCATTCTAATCCATTTACTATATAACCAGGATGTAAACCTACAGGCACTACCGATTCTAATCCATTTACTATACAACCAGGATGTATATCTACAGGCACTACCCATTCTAATACATTTACTATACAACCAGGATGTAAACCTACAGGCACTACCCATTCTAATACATTTACTATACAACCAGGATGTAAACCTACAGGCACTACCCATTCTAATCCATTTACTATACAACCAGGATGTAAACCTACAGGCACTACCCATTCTAATCCATTTACTATACAACCAGGATGTATATCTACAGGCACTACCCATTCTAATCCATTTACTATACAACCAGGATGTAAACCTACAGGCACTATAGGTATACATCCTGGATAGGAACATTAGCCTGCTGGTCTTACTGGGTCGATAGGAACATTAGCCTGCTGGTCTTACTGAGTGGATAGGAACATTAGCCTGCTGGCCTTACTGGGTCAATATGAACATTAGCCTGCTGGTCTTACTGAGTGGATAGGAACATTAGCCTGCTGGTCTTACTGGGTGGATAGGAATATTGTCCTGCTGGCCTTACTGGGTGGAAAGGAACATTAGCCTGCTGGTCTTACTGGGTGGATAGGAACATTAGTCTGCTGGTCTTACTGGGTGGATAGGAACATTAGCCTGCTGGCCTTACTGAGTCTATAGGAACATTAGCCTGCTGGCCTTACTGGGTGGATAGGAACATTAGCCTGCTGGTCTTACTGGGTCAATAGGAACATTAGTCTGCTGGCCTTACTGAGTGGATAGGAACATTAGCCTGCTGGCCTTACTGGGTGGATAGGAACATTATCCTGCTGGTCTTACTGAGTGGATAGGAACATTAGCCTGCTGGCCTTACTGGGTGGATAGGAACATTAGCCTGCTGGTCTTACTGGGTGGATAGGAACATTAGCCTGCTGGTCTTACTGGGTGGATAGGAACATTAGCCTGCTGGTCTTACTGGGTCGATAGGAACATTAGCCTGCTGGTCTTACTGGGTGGATAGGAACATTAGCCTGCTGGTCTTACTGAGTGGATAGGAACATTAGCCTGCTGGCCTTACTGGGTGGATAGGAACATTAGCCTGCTGGTCTTACTGGGTGGATAGGAACATTAGCCTGCTGGTCTTACTGGGTGGATAGGAACATTAGCCTGCTGGTCTTACTGGGTCGATAGGAACATTAGCCTGCTGGTCTTACTGGGTGGATAGGAACATTAGCCTGCTGCCCTTACTGGGTAGATAGGAACATTAGCCTGCTGGTCTTACTGGGTGGATAGGAACATTAGCCTGCTGGTCTTACTGGGTCGATAGGAACATTAGCCTGCTGGTCTTACTGGGTGGATAGGAACATTAGCCTGCTGGCCTTACTGGGTGGATAGGAACATTAGCCTGCTGGCCTTATTGAGTGGATAGGAACATTAGCCTGCTGGCCTTACTGGGTGGATAGGAACATTAGCCTGCTGGCCTTACTGGGTGGATAGGAACATTAGCCTGCTGGTCTTACTGGGTCGATAGGAACATTAGCCTGCTGGCCTTACTGGGTGGATAGGAACATTAGCCTGCTGGCCTTACTGGGTGGATAGGAACATTAGCCTGCTGGCCTTATTGAGTGGATAGGAACATTAGCCTGCTGGTCTTACTGGGTGGATAGGAACATTAGCCTGCTGGCCTTACTGGGTCAATAGGAACATTAGCCTGCTGGCCTTACTGAGTGGATAGGAACATTAGCCTGCTGGTCTTACTGAGTGGATAGGAACATTAGCCTGCTGGCCTTACTGAGTGGATAGGAACATTAGCCTGCTGGCCTTACTGGGTCTATAGGAACATTAGCCTGCTGGCCTTACTGGGTGGATAGGAACATTATCCTGCTGGTCTTACTGGGTGTATAGGAATATTAGCCCAAGCTATTTAGGAGGAATATCACACCTGGCACAAATGATTGTCTAGTTGTGTTTTTCCTGCTGAGGGGTGCCCTATACCTGCGCCCAGAGGGGAGTAGCTCAAAGTCTGGGTACCCTAACCATTTCTCAAAAGAAAGTCAAGTGCATGTTACTGAAAGTGGGTGACTCACGTTCTCCCCTTGCATACTAAGTCAAGCAAAACAAACTTAAATTAGTGCCTACCTTGACAGACTTGGCTTGGGTCTAAAATTATTTTGTGAGCCTTGCGGAGGGTCCTGACCTTAAAGATCTCATCCAGGCCTGTCTGTTTGTCTCCAAGTACCTTGCTTGCTGTGGTGATAATCCTTCTCAGCATATTTCTCTGGCTGACAGTGGCATTGCCAAACCAACAAACAATACAAAAAGTTAAAATACTCTCAATGAAAGATTTGTAAAAGAGAGTCAGTATAGTACAGTCTACATTAAAATGTTCCAGCTTTTTGAGAAAGTACAGTCTCTGTTGGCTCTTTGTAGATCAGGTCTGTACATTTACTCCACTGAAGCTTATTGTCCAAGAGGACACCCATGTATTTGTATTCCTCTACAATCTCTATGTTCTGACCTCTGATAGATGTTGCAGAGGTAGGTGTTGTACACTTCCTGAAGTCTATGCACATCTCTTTGGTCTTGTTGGTATTGAGGACCAAGTGTGATTCCTCACACCACTCTACAAAGTCATCTAGGACTGGGCCATGATGTTCCTCGTCATCATGCAACAGGCTGATCAAGGCAGTGTCATCAGCGACCTTAACAAGGTGTCTGTCAGGATGGGAACTAGTACAACTATTAGTGTACAAGATGTACAGAAGTGGGGACAAAACACATCCCTGAGGAGAGCCTGTGTTGGTGTTGTGTATGTCCGACACGTGGGGACCTATTTTGACTCGCTGTGAGCGTTGGCTCAGGAAGTTCAACAGCCACAAAACCAGCCCCCCATCTAAGGTGAAGTCCCGAATGAGTCTCTGTGCCAGAATGTAAGGCTGGATGGTGTTGAAGGCAGAAGAAAAGTCAACAAACAGAACCCTGACATGGGATTTGGCACCCTCTAGATGTCTATAGACCATGTTAAGGAGAGTACACCCTCTAGATGTCTATAGACCATGTTAAGGAGGGGAAGAATGGCATCATCAACTCCTCTGCTAGGCTGATAGGCAAACTGAAATGGGTCGAGAAGCTTCTGGTTGACGCTGAGAATATGACTTTTCACTAGTTTCTCAAGGCATTTCATTACTAAGGATGTCAAGGCGACATTCAGCACAGAGGGATTAGATAAATGGTAGTCATTCAGCACAGAGGGATTAGATGCTTTAGGAATTTGTATAATTATTGAGTTTTTCCACAAAACTGGCACGTGTTGCTGGTCGAGTGAGGATTGGAAAATGTCTGTAAAAACACCAGCCAATTGTTCAGCGCAGTGCTTTAACACATGTCTACTTATTTTGTCTATTTACCATATAACCACAATGTATATCTACAGGCACTACCCATTCTAATACATTTACTATACAACCAGGATGTAAACCTACAGGCACTACCCATTCTAATCCATTTACTATATAACCAGGATGTAAACCTACAGGCACTACCCATTCTAATCCATTTACTATACAACCAGGATGTAAACCTACAGGCACTACCCATTCTAATCCATTTACTATACAACCAGGATGTATATCTACAGGCACTACCCATTCTAATCCATTTACTATATAACCAGGATGTAAACCTACAGGCACTACCCATTCTAATCCATTTACTATACAACCAGGATGTATATCTACAGGCACTACCCATTCTAATCCATTTACTATACAACCAGCATGTAAACATACAGGCACTACCCATTCTAATCTATTTACTATATAACCAGGATGTAAACCTACAGGCACTACCCATTCTAATCTATTTACTATACAACCAGGATATAAACAAGGTTGTTCCGCCTCCTCAATGATATTTTCTCTCTCTCTCTTGAAACGCTGGCACAAATTCTACGTCAAAATTCGGCCTCCTCACATATCAAAATCAAACACACTGAACAAGCAATTTCTCTGTATGCAGATGACATACTGCTGCTCTACCTCGCAAATCAGAAATCCCTCCAGCCAATCATGTCTGTTTTCACAGCCTTCAGCTCTTGGTCTGGTTACAAGACCAACTGGTCTAACTCAGCTCTACTACTTCTTAATTCAGCTATGGGAAGAGAGCAACTACCACCCATGATCCCAGTGAAGAAACAAATCACCTACTTAGGCATAACCATATCCCCCTCTATTCACATCACTGGCATTACCATATCCCCCTCTATTCACACTACTGGCATTACCATATCCCCCTCTATTCACACTACTGGCATTACCATATCCCCCTCTATTCACACTACTGGCATTACCATATCCCCCTCTATTCACACTACTGGCATTACCATATCCCCCTCTATTCACATCACTGGCATTACCATATCCCCCTCTATTCACACTACTGGCATTACCATATCCCCCTCTAATCACACTACTGGCATTACCATATCCCCCTCTATTCACACTACTGGCATTACCATATCCCCCTCTAATCACACTACTGGCATTACCATATCCCCTCTATTCACACTACTGGCATTACCATATCCCTTCTATTCACACTACTGGCATTACCATATCCCCTCTATTCACACTACTGGCAGGAAGAACATTACCATATCCCCTCTATTCACAATACTGGCATTACCATATCCCATCTATTCACACTACTAGCATTACCATATCCCCTCTATTCACACTACTGGCATTACCATATCCCCTCTATTCACACTACTGGCATTACCATATCCCCTCTATTCACACTACTGGCATTACCATATCCCCTCTATTCACACTACTGGCATTACCATATCCCCCTCTATTCACACTACTGGCATTACCATATCCCCTCTATTCACACTACTGGCATTACCATATCCCCTCTATTCACACTACTGGCATTACCATATCCCCTCTATTCACACTACTGGCATTACCATATCCCCTCTATTCACAATACTGGCATTACCATATCCCCTCTATTCACACTACTGGAATTACCATATCCCCTCTATTCACACTACTGGCATTACCATATCCCCTCTATTCACACTACTGGCATTACCATATCCCCTCTATTCACACTACTGGCATTACCATATCCCATCTATTCACACTACTGGCATTACCATATCCCCTCTATTCACACTACTGGCATTACCATATCCCCTCTATTCACACTTCTGGCATTACCATATCCCCCTCTAATCACACTACTGGCATTACCATATCCCCTCTATTCACACTACTGGCAGGAAGAACATTACCATATCCCCCTCTATTCACACTACTGGCATTACCATATCCCCTCTATTCACACTACTGGCATTACCATATCCCCTCTATTCACACTACTGGCATTACCATATCCCCTCTATTCACACTACTGGCATTACCATATCCCCTCTATTCACACTACTGGCATTACCATATCCCCTCTATTCACACTACTGGCATTACCATATCCCCTCTATTCACACTTCTGGCATTACCATATCCCCCTCTAATCACACTACTGGCATTACCATATCCCCTCTATTCACACTACTGGCAGGAAGAACATTACCATATCCCCCTCTATTCACACTACTGGCATTACCATATCCCCTCTATTCACACTACTGGCATTACCATATCCCCTCTATTCACACTACTGGCATTACCATATCCCCTCTATTCACACTTCTGGCATTACCATATCCCCCTCTAATCACACTACTGGCATTACCATATCCCCTCTATTCACACTACTGGCAGGAAGAACATTACCATATCCCCCTCTATTCACACTACTGGCATTACCATATCCCCTCTATTCACACTACTGGCATTACCATATCCCCTCTATTCACACTACTGGCATTACCATATCCCCTCTATTCACACTACTGGCATTACCATATCACCTCTATTCACACTACTGGCATTACCATATCACCTCTATTCACACTACTGGCATTACCATATCCCCTCTATTCACACTACTGGCATTACCATATCCCCTCTATTCACACTACTGGCATTACCATATCCCCTCTATTCACACTACTGGCATTACCATATCCCCTCTATTCACACTACTGGCATTACCATATCCCCCTCTAATCACACTACTGTCATTACCATATCCCCTCTATTCACACTACTGGCATTACCATATCCCCTCTATTCACACTACTGGCATTACCATATCACCTCTATTCACACTACTGGCATTACCATATCCCCTCTATTCACACTACTGGCATTACCATATCACCTCTATTCACACTAATGGCATTACCATATCCCCCTCTATTCACACTACAGGCATTACCATATCCCCTCTATTCACACAACTGGCATTACCATATCCCCTCTATTCACACTACTGGCATTACCATATCCCCTCTATTCACACTACTGGCATTACCATATCCCCTCTATTCACACTACTGGCATTACCATATCCCCTCTATTCACACTACTGGCATTACCATATCCCCTCTATTCACACTACTGGCATTACCATACCCCCTCTATTCACACTACTGGCATTACCATATCCCCTCTATTCACACTACTGGCATTACCATATCCCCTCTATTCACACTACTGGCATTACCATATCCCCTCTATTCACACTACTGGCATTACCATATCCCCTCTATTCACACTACTGGCATTACCATATCCCCTCTATTCACACTACTGGCATTACCATATCCCCTCTATTCACAATACTGGCATTACCATATCCCCTCTATTCACACTACTGGCATTACCATATCCCCTCTATTCACACTACTGGCATTACCATATCCCCTCTATTCACACTTCTGGCATTACCATATCCCCCTCTAATCACACTACTGGCATTACCATATCCCCTCTATTCACACTACTGGCAGGAAGAACATTACCATATCCCCCTCTATTCACACTACTGGCATTACCATATCCCCTCTATTCACACTACTGGCATTACCATATCCCCTATATTCACACTACTGGCATTACCATATCCCCTCTATTCACACTACTGGCATTACCATATCACCTCTATTCACACTGCTGGCATTACCATATCACCTCTATTCACACTACTGGCATTACCATATCCCCTCTATTCACACTACTGGCATTACCATATCCCCTCTATTCACACTACTGGCACTACCATATCCCCTCTATTCACACTACTGGCATTACCATATCCCCTCTATTCACACTACTGGCATTACCATATCCCCCTCTAATCACACTACTGGCATTACCATATCCCCTCTATTCACACTACTGGCAGGAAGAACATTACCATATCCCCCTCTATTCACACTACTGGCATTACCATATCCCCTCTATTCACACTACTTGCATTACCATATCCCCTCTATTCACACTACTGGCATTACCATATCCCCTCTATTCACACTACTGGCATTACCATATCACCTCTATTCACACTACTGGCATTACCATATCCCCTCTATTCACACAACTGGCATTACCATATCACCTCTATTCACACTACTGGCATTACCATATCCCCTCTATTCACACTACTGGCATTACCATATCCCCTCTATTCACACTACTGGCATTACCATATCCCCTCTATTCACACTACTGGCATTACCATATCCCCTCTATTCACACTACTGGCATTACCATATCCCCTCTATTCACACTACTGGCATTACCATATCCCCTCTATTCACACTACTGGCATTACCATATCCCCTCTATTCACACTACTGGCATTACCATATCCCCTCTATTCACACTTCTGGCATTACCATATCCCCCTCTAATCACACTACTGGCATTACCATATCCCCTCTATTCACACTACTGGCAGGAAGAACATTACCATATCCCCCTCTATTCACACTACTGGCATTACCATATCCCCTCTATTCACACTACTGGCATTACCATATCCCCTATATTCACACTACTGGCATTACCATATCCCCTCTATTCACACTACTGGCATTACCATATCACCTCTATTCACACTGCTGGCATTACCATATCACCTCTATTCACACTACTGGCATTACCATATCCCCTCTATTCACACTACTGGCATTACCATATCCCCTCTATTCACACTACTGGCACTACCATATCCCCTCTATTCAC
>NC_092116.1:26262404-26287404 GCF_045679555.1 Salvelinus alpinus
TGAACCAGGGTCTGTAGTAATGCCTTAGACCCCTGCGCCACTCGGGAGCCTAAATAATAGTGTCTCTAGGAGCAGACAGAGGCAGGATGGAACCCAAGACGTGTTAATGTCAGTCTCACCCAACACACACACACACACACACACACACACACACACACACACACACACACACACACACACACACACACACACACACACACACACACACACACACACACACACACACACACACAGACGCAGACGCAGACCCAGCCACACACAGAGACACACAGAGACACACACACACAGACACAGAGAGAGAGACACACACAGACACAGACACACAGACACACAGAGAGACACACACACACACATGCACACACAGAGAGAGAGAGACACACACACACACACACACACACAAAAACACACACACACACACAGACACACACAGATACAGACACACACACAGACACACACAGACACAGAGAGAGACACACACACACAGACACAGACACACACACACACTGACACACACATACACACATACACACACAGACACACAGACACATACATACAGACACACACACACACAGACACACACACACAGACACACACCCAGACACACAGACCCACACACACATACACAGACACAGACACACACAGAAACACAGACACACACACACAGACACACAGACACACACACACAGACACACACACAGACACACAGACACACAGACACACACGGGGGGGGGGTTCAGTGTAGTTCTGTAGAGAGTGTGTTTTACGAGGTACAGAACATCAGGGGAAATACAAGGTCACAGGCAAAAACAAGACAGGACCACACTGGAGGTCTCTCCTCTTCTCATATTCTCTCTCTGTCTCTCTCTCTCTCTCTCTCCCCTCTTCCCCAGTTCCCTCTCTTCCCTCTCCCTTCTCTCTCACTCCCTCTCTCTCTCCCCCCCCTTCCCCCCTCTCAACCCCTCTTCCCTCTCTCTCTCTCTCTCACGATCTCTCACTCTCTCTCTCTCCCCCTCATCCCCCCTCACCCTCTTCCCTCTCCCTTCTCTCTCATTCTCGTCCCCTCTTCCCTCTCTCTCTCTCTGACCATCCATGATTTTGATATCATGGATGGTCAGTCCTTGCATCCATAGCTCTGTCCATGAAATTTCAGAGTGGCTGCATTTCTCAAGCCCCATCCCTCAGCTGTTTACCAAAACACATTCGGACTCTCCGCTGTCCTTCTTAATCATAGATATAGATAAGCTAGCCTATGTGGGGTCGGCAGAAACCAGTAATTTGATGTTATGGAATAAAGATGTATTGCACTATATAATTCAGGAAACAAACAGTCTTTAAAGACTGTAAAGACTGTAAAGACTGTAAAGGCATTTGAAAGCTATGCAAGTCTAATACAGTGTTTTTGACTAACTCTGTCCCACTCATATCTGTCCCACTCATATCTGTCCCACCCATATCTGTTCCACCCATATCTGTCCCACCCATATCTGTCCCATCCATGTCTGTCCCACCCATGTCTGTCCCACCCATATCTGTCCCACCCATATCTGTCCCACTCATATCTGTCCCACCTATATCTGTCCCACCCATATCTGTCCCACTCATATCTGTCCCACCTATATCTGTCCCACCCATATCTGTCCCACCCATATCTGTCCCACCCATGTCTGTCCCATCCATGTCTGTCCCACCCATATCTGTCCCACCCATATCTGTCCCACTCATATCTGTCCCACCTATATCTGTCCCACCCATATCTGTCCCACCCATATCTGTCCCACCCATGTCTGTCCCACCCATGTCTGTCCCACCCATATCTGTCCCACCCATATCTGTCCCACTCATATCTGTCCCACCCATATCTGTCCCACCCATATCTGTCCCACCCATGTCTGTCCCACCCATATCTGTCCCACCCATATCTGTCCCACCCATATCTGTCCCAACCATGTCTGTCCCACCCATACCTGCCCCACCCATATCTGTCCCACCCATATCTGTCCCACCCATATCTGTCCCACCCATATCTGTCCCACCCATATCTGTCCCAACCATGTCTGTCCCACCCATACCTGCCCCACCCATATCTGTCCCACCTACAGTGGGGAGAACAAGTATTTGATACACTGCCGATTTTGCAGGTTTTCCTACTTACAAAGCATGTAGAGGTCTGTCATTTTTATCATAGGTACACTTCAACTGTGAGAGACGGAATCTAAAACAAAAATCCAGAAAATCACATTGTATGATTTTTAAATAATTAATTTGCATTTTATTGCATGACATAAGTATTTGATCACCTACCAACCAGTAAGAATTCCGGCTCTCACAGACCTGTTAGTTTTTCTTTAAGAAGCCCTCCTGTTCTCCACTCATTACCTGTATTAACTGCACCTGTTTGAACTCGTTACCTGTATAAAAGACACCTGTCCACACACTCAATCAAACAGATTCCAACCTCTCCACAATGGCCAAGACCAGAGAGCTGTGTAAGGACATCAGGGATAAAATTGTAGACCTGCACAAGGCTGGGATGGGCTACAGGACAATAGGCAAGCAGCTTGGTGAGAAGGAAACAACTGTTGGCGCAATTATTAGAAAATGGAAGAAGTTCAAGATGACGGTCAATCACCCTCGGTCTGGGGCTCCATGCAAGATTTCACCTCGTGGGGCATCAATGATCATGAGGAAGGTGAGGGATCAGCCCAGAACTACACGGCAGGACCTGGTCAATGACCTGAAGAGAGCTGGGACCACAGTCTCAAAGAAAACCATTAGTAACACACTACGCCGTCATGGATTAAAATCCTGCAGCGCACGCAAGGTCCCCCTGCTTAAGCCAGTGCATGTCCAGGCCTGTCTGAAGTTTGCCAATGACCATCTGGATGATCCAGAGGAGGAATGGGAGAAGGTCATGTGGTCTGATGAGACAAAAATAGAGCTTTTTGGTCTAACTCCACTCGCCGTGTTTGGAGGAAGAAGAAGTATGAGTACAACCCCAAGAACACCATCCCAACCGTGAAGCATGGAGGTGGAAACATCATTCTTTGGGGATGCTTTTCTGCAAAGGGGACAGGACGACTGCACCGTATTGAGGGGAGGATGGATGGGGCCATGTATCGCGAGATCTTGGCCAACAACCTCCTTCCCTCAGTAAGAGCATTGAAGATGGGTCGTGGCTGGGTCTTCCAGCATGACAACGACACAAAGCACACAGCCATGGCAACTAAGGAGTGGCTCCGTAAGAAGCATCTCAAGGTCCTGGAGTGGCCTAGCCAGTCTCCAGACCTGAACCCAATAGAAAATCTTTGGAGGGAGCTGAAACTCCGTATTGCCCAGCGACAGCCCCGAAACCTGAAGGATCTGGAGAAGATCTGTAGGGAGGAGTGGGCCAAAATCCCTGCTGCAGTGTGTGCAAACCTAGTCAAGAACTACAGGAAACGTATGATCTCTGTAATTGCAAACAAAGGTTTCTGTACCAAATATTAAGTTCTGCTTTTCTGATGTATCAAATACTTATGTCATGCAATAAAATGCAAATTAATTACTTAAAAATCATACAATGTGATTTTCTGGATTTTTGTTTTAGATTCCGTCTCTCATAGTTGAAGTGTACCTATGATAAAAATGACAGACCTCTACATGCTTTGTAAGTAGGAAAACCTGCAAAATCGGCAGTGTATCAAATACTTGTTCTCCCCACTGTATATCTGTCCCACCCATATCTGTCCCACCCATATCTGTCCCACCCATATCTGTCCCAACCATGTCTGTCCCACCCATACCTGCCCCACCCATATCTGTCCCACCTATATCTGTCCCACCCATATCTGTCCCACCCATATCTGTCCCACCCATATCTGTCCCACCCATATCTGTCCCACCCATCTCTGGCCCCATCAAACACATTTAATTAAGCAATAAGGCCCGAGGAGGTGTGGTATATGGCCAATATGCCACGGCTAAGGTCTGTAGGCCTCCGTGCTGGCACACGCCTTTTCAGTTCTGCCCACAAATTTTCTATAGGATTGAGGTCAGGGCTTTGTGATGGCCACTCCAATACCTTGACTTTGTTGTCCTTAAGCCATTTTGCCACAACTTTGGAAGTGTGCTTGGTGTCATTGTCCATTTGGAAGACCAATTCGCGACCAAGCTTTAACTTCCTGACTGATGTCTTGAGATGTTGCTTCAATATATCCACATAATTGTCCTCCCTCATGATGCCATCTATTTTGTGAAGTGCACCAGTCCCTCCTGCAGTAAAGCACCCCCACAACATGATGCTGCCACCCCCGTGCTTCACGGTTGGGATGGTGTTCTTCAGCTTGCAAGCCTCCCCCTTTTTCCTCCAAACATAACGATGGTAATTATGACCAAACAGTTCTATTTTGTTTCATCAGACCAGAGGACATTTCTCCAAAAAGTACGATCTTTGTCCCCATGTGCAGTTGCAAACCGTAGTCTGGCTTTTTTATGACGGTTTTGGAGCGGTGGCTTCTTCCTTGCTGAGCGGCCTTTCAGGTTATGTCGATATAGGACTCGTTTTACTGTAGATATAGATACTTTTGTACCTGTTTCCTCCAGCATCTTCACAAGGTCCTTTGCTGTTATTCTGGGATAGATTTGCACTTTTTGGACCAAAGTACGTTCATTTCTAGGAGACAGAACGCGTCTCCTTCCTGAGCGGTATGACGGCTGCATGGTCCCATGGTGTTTATACTTGTGTACTATTGTTTGTACAGATGAACGTGGTACCTTCAGGCATTTGGAAATTGCTCCCAAGGATGAACCAGAAACCAGGCACTGAGTTTGAAGGTAGGCCTTGAAATACATCCACAGGTACACCTCCAATTGACTCAAATGATGTCAATTAGCCCGTCAGAAGGTTCTAAAGCCATGACATCATTTTCTGGAATTTTCCAAGCTGTTTAAAGGCACAGCCAACTTAGTGTATGTAAACCTCTGACCCACTGGAATTGTGATACAGTGAATTATAATTGAAATAATCTGTCTGTAAACAATTGTTGAAAAAACTACTTGTGTCATGCACAAAGTATATGTCCTAACCAACTTGACAAAACTATAGTTTGTTAACAAGAAATTTGTGGAGTGGTTGAAAAACGAGTTTTAATGACACCAACATAAGTATATGTAAACTTCTGACTTCAACTGTACATTGTAATACAATTGTAAAGAAAATCAAATAATAATATAAAAATGGTAGTAAATAATATTAATACAAAAAAATCTAAAATGGTAACAGTCAGAAGTAGAAAAATAATGAATATAAAAGGCCAAATATAGAAAATGAAACTATAAACAACATATAACGAACTAACTGTCCTCCTCACCATTACATCTGTACTAAAACTACCATAATTATTACTACGACTACTACTACTACCACCATCATTACTACTACCACCACCATCATTACTACCACCGCCACCATCATTACTACTACAACCACCATCATTACTGCTACTATCACCAGCATTACTACTACCACCATCATCATTACTACCACTACTACCACCATCGTTACCACTACTACTACTACTACCACCACCATCATTACTACTACCACCACCACCATTACTACTACTACCACCACCACCATTACTACTACCACCACCATCATTACTACTACCGCTACCATCATTACTACTACCACCATCATCATTACTACCACTACCACCATCATTACTACTACAACCACAATCATTACTACTACTACCGCTACCACCATCAGTACTACTACTACCACCATCATTACTACTACAGCCACACCCATTACTACCTCTTCCATCACCATTACTACTACAACCACCATCATTACTACCACTGCCACCATCAATACTACTACTACCACTACTACCACCACCATCATTACTACTACAACCTCTGCCACCATCATTACTGCCACGACCACCATCATTACTGCCACGACCACCATCATTACTGCCACGACCACCATCATTACTGCCACGACCACCATCATTACTGCCACGACCACCATCATTACTACTACTACCACCAGCATTATTACCACTACCACCATCATTACTACTAATATCACCATCATTACTATTACAGCCACACCCATTACTACCTCTTCCATCACCATTACTACTACAACCACCATCATTACTACCACTGCCACCATCAATACTACTACTACCACTACTACCACCACCATCATTACTACTACTACCACCATCATTACTACTACCACCACCACCATCATTACTACTACCGCTACCATCATTACTACTACCACCATCATCATCATTACTACCACTACTACCACCATCGTTACTACTACTACTACTACTACCACCACCATCATTACTACAACCACCATCATCATTACTACCAATACTACCACCATCATTACTACTACTACTACTGCTACCACCAGCATTACTACTACCGCTACCATCATTACTACTACCACCATCATCATTACTACTACAACTACCATCATTACTACTACCACCACCATCATTACTACTACAACTACCATCAGTACTACTACTACCACCACCATCATTCCTACTACTACTACCACCATCATTACTACTACTACTACCACCATCATTACTACTACTACTACCACCATCATTACTACTACTACAACCACCATCATTACTACTACCACCACCATCATTACTACTACCACCACCATCATTACTACTACAACCACCATCATTACTACTACTACCACCATCAGTACTACTACTACCACCACCATCATTCCTACTACTACCACCACCATCATTACTACTACTACTACCACCCTCATTACTACTACTACTACCACCATCATTACTACTACTACAACCACCATCATTACTACTACTACCACCATCATTACCACCACCACCACCATCATTACTACTACCACCACCATCATTACTACTACTACTACTACCACCATCATTAAACTGGTATCACCACCACCATCATCATTACTACTACTACTACCACCATCATTAAACTGTTATCACCACCATCAGTACTACTACTACCACCACCATTACTACTACTACCACCATCATTAAACTGTTATCACTACCACCATCATTACTACTACCACCATCATTACTACCACTACCACCATCATTACTACCACTACCACCATCATTACTACCACTACCACCATCATTACTACCACTACCACCATCATTACTACCACTACCACCATCATTAAACTGTTATCACTACCACCATCATTACTACCACTACCACCATCATTAAACTGTTATCACTACCACCATCATTACTACCACTACTACCATCATTACTACTACTACCACCATCATTACTACTACTACCACCATCATTACTACTACTACTACCAGCATTACTACCACTACCACCATCATTACTACCACTACTATCGGCATTACTACCACTACCACCATCATTACTACTACTACCACCATCATTACTACCACTACCACCATCATTACTACTACTGCTACCATCATTACTACCACTACCACCACCATCATTAAACTGTTATCACTACCACCATCATTACTACTACAACCACCATCATTACTACCACTACTATCGGCATTACTACCACTACCACCATCATTACTACTACTACCACCATCATTACTACCACTACCACCATCATTACTACTACTACCACTACCACCATCATTACTACTACAACCACCATCATTACTACTACTACCACCACCATCAGTACTACTACTACTACCACCACCATTAAACTGTTATCACTACCACCATCATTACTACTACCACCATCATTACTACCACTACCACCATCATTACTACCACTACCACCATCATTACTACCACTACCACCATCATTACTACCACTACCACCATCATTACTACCACTACCACCATCATTAAACTGTTATCACTACCACCATCATTACTACCACTACCACCATCATTAAACTGTTATCACTACCACCATCATTACTACCACTACTACCATCATTACTACTACTACCACCATCATTACTACTACTACCACCATCATTACTACTACTACTACCAGCATTACTACCACTACCACCATCATTACTACCACTACTATCGGCATTACTACCACTACCACCATCATTACTACTACTACCACCATCATTACTACCACTACCACCATCATTACTACTACTGCTACCATCATTACTACCACTACCACCACCATCATTAAACTGTTATCACTACCACCATCATTACTACTACCACCACCATCATTACTACCACTACTATCGGCATTACTACCACTACCACCATCATTACTACTACTACCACCATCATTACTACCACTACCACCATCATTACTACTACTACCACTACCACCATCATTACTACTACAACCACCATCATTACTACTACTACCACCACCATCAGTACTACTACTACTACCACCACCATTAAACTGTTATCACTACCATTTAGGAATATTTCTCACAGTAAAGGAGGAAGTGCATCTCTGTTTCTACCTCCCCTGTCGTGCAGTGACCACATACACACTCCTCTTTGGGTAGCCATGTCTTTTTATGTCTGCTGGTTTCTATTGCCAATCGGTGGTCACTCAGCCTGTACTTGGTAAGGATCTGTCTCTGCCCCGTATCTCTGACAGAGTAGAGATAATCAGCCTGTTGGTCACTCAGCCTGTACTTGGTAAGGATCTGTCTCTGCTCCGTATCTCTGACAGAGTAGAGATAATCAGCCTGTTGGTCACTCAGCCTGTACTTGGTAAGGATCTGTCTCTGCTCCGTATCTCTGACAGAGTAGAGATAATCAGCCTGTTGGTCACTCAGCCTGTACTTGGTAAGGATCTGTCTCTGCTCCGTATCTCTGACAGAGTAGAGATAATCAGCCTGTTGGTCACTCAGCTTGTACTTGGTAAGGATCTGTCTCTGCTTCGTATCTCTGACAGAGTAGAGATAATCAGACAATTTATATTCTTTGTTTAGGGCCAGATAGCAATTTAGTCAGCTTTGGGGTTTTGTTCCGTTTTTCCAATCTTGTAAATATGAGTCCTTTGATTGGTTCATTTTATTGGAATTCGTTCTTTTGAAGCAGTGCTGCTGTCAGCTTGGTTGGTTGAATCCAACACCAGCTGACTGAGAGGGCTCGTTTCTGGGCTCAGCTCCTGGGTTTGAAGTGCTTTAAATTGGAGACTTGAGTTTGGACTTGAATTTAGGTGCACACAAAATGTCAATAATCTTTTCTATATTTTCATTACCACTGGAACGCAGCCCAATTCTGCCCTACATGCATTAGTTGGTGTATTTCTCTCGACTTGTAGAATTTTCTGACAGAATTCTGCATGTAGCGCATCAATTGGGATGTTTGTCCCACATTTTAAAGTCCGGTTTATTGAGTGGCCCCCAAACCTTACTTCCATATAGAGCTATTGATAGGATTACACTGTCAAATATTTTGGTCCAAAATCTTATTTGGGAGGTTGATTTTGAATAATTAGATTTCCATTGCATACAATACTCTGCAGCCTTTATCTTTGAGTGCATTCACTGCCATTTTAATGTTTCCTGATGCAGATATTGTCAGACCAAGGTATGAGTCATTTTTAATGTATTCAATTATGGTGTTGTTCAAGGTGAATTTATATTTGTATTTCTGACATCTGGGTTTTTTCTGGAAAATCATGTTTTTCGTATTTTTATTTCTTTTTTACTGCCAAGGCCCAATTATGGCAATATTTCTCTATTAAGGGGTTCTGTTGAAGACAGATATTTAACCTGTCAAATAGTGAGTCCTGGGACTGGAGAATGGTCCAACATGTCTGCTAATTCATTGATATAAATGTTGAAAAGGTTTGGACTCAAACTGCAGGCTTGTCTCACACCTTGACTTTGCAAAAATAATTATGTTTTTTGATTTTTATTGCACACCTGTTCTCTCTCTCTCTCTCTCCTTTCTCTTTCTCTTCCTCTCTCTGTCTCTCTCTCTCTCTCTCTCTCTCTCTGTCTCTCTCTCTGTCTCTCTCTCTGTCTCTCTCTCTGTCTCTCTCTCTCTCTCTCTCTCTCTGTCTCTCTCTCTCTCTCTCTCTCTCTCTCTCTCTCTATCTCTCTCTCTCTCTGTCTCTGTCTCTGTCTCTCTCTCTCTCTCTTTCTCTCTCTCTCTCTGTCTCTCTCTCTCTCTCTCTCTGTCTGTCTCTGTCTCTCTCTCTCTCTCTCTCTCTCTCTCTCTCTCTCTCTCTCTCTCTCTCTCTCTCTCTCTGTCTCTGTTTTTGTCTCTCTCTGTCTCTCTCTCTCTCTCTCCAACTGGCATGAAAACAATGCAGCTGTCACACTGAAAGAAAGAGGAGAAGAAAAGCTGGAGGGGAGGGAAAGATGGAGAGAGAAATGAGAGAGAAAGGAGAGAGAGAGCGAGAGAGAGAGAAAGAGAGAGAGACGTTACCCCACATCCCTGATGACCTCTTCTCTCTTCCCACCAAGGCTGCCGTCACGGAAAATCCACATGAATTTCACATGTGATCTGATGTGAAATGAATGTGATAACATGTGACAACGTGTAAAGCAACATGTGATAACATGACACTACACATGTGAAAACATGTGATCTCATGTGAAGTCTTCCAAAAAAAATGTTTCACATGATTTCACATGTAAAAATACATGTGAATTCATGTGGTTTTACTGTAAGGGTGGTTCTATATATGTTGTATCTCTCCATCTGTCTCTCCCTTATCACTTTAAAAAGGGATGTCTCAAACCCATAACGTCAAGATATATTTTGCAACCTATTTTATGACTGTATAAAGGAGTCTAATAGTAAGTAATAAAAAGTTACCTCTCCCTCCCTCCCTATGACAAAGTGCATTGCTCTGCAGTTTTACCTGTAGTTTAAACACCATTGGAACAAAACACAACTGCAAATGCCAGCACAATCTATCAACCATATAAATGTCAACACACCAAGCCACAGAATGAAATCAGCTCTTCTCAACCTTTTACTTCATTTAAACAACGGACTAAACCCCATTTAAACAACAGACTAAACTCCATTTAAACAACGGACTAAACTCCATTTACACAACGGACTAAACTCCATTTACACAACGGTCTAAACTCCATTTACACAACGGACTAAACCCCATTTACACAACGGACTAAACCCCATTTACACAACGGTCTAAACTCCATTTACACAACGGACTAAACCCCATTTACACAACGGACTAAACTCCATTTAAACAACGGACTAAACCCCATTTACACAACGGACTAAACCCCATTTACACAACAGACTAAACCCCATTTACACAACGGACTAAACCCCATTTACACAACGGACTAAACCCCATTTAAACAACAGACTAAACTCCATTTAAACAACGGACTAAACTCCATTTACACAACGGACTAAACTCCATTTACACAACGGTCTAAACTCCATTTACACAACGGACTAAACCCCATTTACACAACGGACTAAACCCCATTTACACAACGGTCTAAACTCCATTTACACAACGGACTAAACCCCATTTACACAACGGACTAAACTCCATTTAAACAACGGACTAAACCCCATTTACACAACGGACTAAACCCCATTTACACAACGGACTAAACTCCATTTACACAACGGACTAAACTCCATTTACACAACGGACTAAACTCCATTTACACAACGTACTAAACTCCATTTACACAACGGACTAAACCCCATTTACACAACGGACTAAACTCCATTTACACAACGGACTAAACCCCATTTACACAACAGACTAAACTCCATTTACACAACGGACTAAACCCCATTTACACAACGAACTAAACTCCATTTACACAACGGACTAAACTCCATTTACACAACGGACTAAACCCCATTTACACAACGGACTAAACTCCATTTACACAACGGACTAAACTCCATTTAAACAACGGACTAAACTCCATTTACACAACGGACTAAACCCCATTTACACAACAGACTAAACCCCATTTACACAACGGACTAAACTCCATTTACACAACGGACTAAACTCCATTTACACAACGGTCTAAACTCCATTTACACAACGGACTAAACCCCATTTACACAACGGACTAAACCCCATTTACACAACGGTCTAAACTCCATTTACACAACGGACTAAACCCCATTTACACAACGGACTAAACTCCATTTAAACAACGGACTAAACCCCATTTACACAACGGACTAAACCCCATTTACACAACGGACTAAACTCCATTTACACAACGGACTAAACTCCATTTACACAACGGACTAAACTCCATTTACACAACGGACTAAACTCCATTTACACAACGGACTAAACCCCATTTACACAACGGACTAAACCCCATTTACACAACGGACTAAACTCCATTTAAACAACGGACTAAACTCCATTTACACAACGGACTAAACCCCATTTACACAACAGACTAAACCCCATTTACACAACGGACTAAACCCCATTTACACAACAGACTAAACTCCATTTACACAACGAACTAAACTCCATTTACACAACGGACTAAACCCCATTTACACAACTGACTAAACTCCATTTACACAACGGACTAAACCCCATTTTACACAACGGACTAAACTCCATTTACACAACGGACTAAACTCCATTTTAGATTTGATTGAACCTCTTGAGTTCCAAACCTTCGTGCAGCACACGAAGGACAGGCCAATGTTGTTGAATAGGCCACAAGCCTTGACAAATTCCTCTACTATAGAAACTCAAAGTGATCACATAATTACACACTGCTTGTATGGGGCTTTTCGCTGTCTGTCTGACGGGACTGTCTGGCTGACTCATTGTCTGACTGATCAACTTGAAAGGAGAGATGAGTGGAGAGAGAGGGGTGGAGAGGAAGAGGGGTGGAGAGAGAGGGGTGGAGAGGAAGAGGGGTGGAGAGGATAGAGGGTGTGATGAGAGAGGGGGTGGAGAGGAAGAGGGGTGGAGAGGAAGAGAGGTGGAGAGGATAGAGGGTGTGATGAGAGAGGGGTGGAGAGGAAGAGGGGTGGAGTGGAAGAGGGGTGGAGAGGATAGAGGGGTGGAGAGAGAGGGGTGGAGATGATAGAGGGGTGGAGAGAGAGGGGTGGAGAGGAAGAGGGGTGGAGTGGAAGAGGGGTGGAGAGAGATTGCTCTGCAGTTTTACCTGTAGTTTACATTACATTTACATTTAAGTCATTTAGCAGACGCTCTTATCCAGAGCGACTTACAAATTGGAAAGTTCATACATATTCATCCTGGTCCCCCCGTGGGGAATGAACCCACAACCCTGGCGTTGCAAGCGCCATGCTCTACCAACTGAGCCACACGGGAGCCACACGGGTTTAAACACCATTGGAACAAAACTATACATCCCCAAACTAAACCAGTAACCCCTCACCCTTTAATTACCAGGGTCTCTACTCTCTATACATCCCCAAACTAAACTAGTAACCCCTCACCCTTTAATTTCCAGGGTCTCTACTCTCTATACATCCCCAAACTAAACCAGTAACAACTACTGGACACAGCCTTGACAGAACTGAAGAACTAAATACCTACGGAACTTCAGAACTCTCAAGAACGTTAGAACTATGGAAGAGTCACAGGGACAAAGATGTTTTCAGGGATAAACTCTGTGAGCTACAGCTGGCTACACACAGTCTGTCATTCAAAACTTAGCCTATATCTCAGTCAAAACAATGAACTGTGTCCCGAACGCTACTCTATTCCCTATGTAGTGCACTACTTTATAGGTAACAGGGTGCCATTTGGGACACAGTAATGAACAATGCATGGCGCAGTTCATGCAGCAAAGAAAGGCCCAATCAGTGTGTCCAAATGGTCCCACACGTCAACAACAGCAGGTCTGAGAAGACCTGTATAGAAGGTTCACCTTGTAGAGAGAAAGTGAGAGAACGAGAGAGAGGGAGAGAGAGAGAGGGAGGGAGAGAGAGGGAGGGAGAGAGAGAGAGAGAGAGAGAGAGAGAGAGAGAGAGAGAGAGAGAGAGAGAGAGAGAGAGGGAGGGAGAGGTTGTTGCTAAGGTGCGCGCTACCTGGCTCCACCTACCTGTGTGCTTCTAAGCAGTGAACCAGACAACAGCTGGCAAGAAGAGAGGGAAGAGAAGGAGGTAGAGAGAGAGGGGCACGTCTCTGTCTATCCAATGTCAGAATGGAGGGAAGAGGGGAAGAGAATTTGGGGGCTAAGACTAAAGAGAGAGGGAGGGGAGTGAGGGGGAGAGGAGGGAGGATAGGAGAGGAGGGTAGAGTCTCTACTCTGGTTCCCTAACTCAAGCCAGACTTGTAGTAATCCCCCAGGGACACAGTTTGAAGGAAAGGAACGCCTGCTCTCTTCATCCTCTACTCTTTCCCTCCATACCACTCTCTTCCCCCCTCTCTCTCTCTTCTCTCTCTGTCTGGGGGAACAAGAGAAGGAGGGGAGGCAGACGGAGGAGAGGAGAAGAGAGGGGGAGGCACAAAAGAGACCCTTCAAATCTCCCTGAACTCCAAGTTCTTGAAGAACTGAGGAGGCAGGACCAGCCCAGTACAACAGCAGAACATAAGAACATAAACACATAACAGAGATGGTTTGGTTATTCATGCTCCCATGATGAGTAGCGTTACCTGAGACCTAAAGACTTACACTAGATGCCCAAGCTAATGCCTTGACATTAGCTCAGTGGGATAGCACAGTGGCACACATGGAGGAGACCCGAATTTGAACACCAGTCGGTCACACACACACACACACACACACACACACACACACACACACACACACACACACACACACACACACACACACACACACACACACACACACATGCACACACACTCACACACACACGCACACCACGCTCTACAGCAGAAACTAGTCCTTGAGACTTTGGTTCTTTGTTGTTCCTCTGCAGTCAAAACAGAAGAGACAAAACAATGCTTTTATCTAAAGAAGCAATTTATTATGTTGCTATGGAAACTACTGAGTTAATTTGTCTATTCTCAGTATGCTGTGTGTGTGTGTGTGTGTGTGTGTGTGTGTGTGTGTGTGTGTGTGTGTGTGTGTGTGTGTGTGTGTGTGTGTGTGTGTGTGTGTGTGTGTGTGTGTGTGTGTGTGTGTGTGTGTGTGTGTGTGTGTGTGTGAGAGAGTGCGTGTGACTGTGAGTGTGACTGTGAGTGTAACTGTGAGTGTTTGTGTGAGTGTGACTGTGAGTGTAACTGTGAGTGTGTGTGTAAACAGTTAACAGGGTCTGGTTAGGTAGTCTCACTCTCTGCATTAACGACATTAACTAACGTCAATCAGGGGAAAAACACCAGATTAACAAACATCTACTCGAACAAAAAGAAACAGATGAGAGTCACAGGAAAGGAGGAATGAAGGGATGACGGAAGAGAAAGAGAGAGACATTTAACGGGGCGTTATATTGGCAGCTACAGCAGGGGGATGGAAAGAGAGAGAGAATGGGGGAGGGAGAGAGAGAGGTGGGAGGAGAAGAGAGGGGGGTAGAAAGAGAGAGAGTGAGAGGTGACATGAGAACCATAGTCAGGACTACAGCATTAGTGTTTAGTAGCAGGGCCAAATACCAGACTCTATAAACCAATCTGCTGCCAGCTGTGCCCACCACCAACCCCCATCCCATACATCACGGAGGGGGAGAAGTTTACTCAGAAAAACACTCCGAAAGGAGGAGAGGGGTGCACTATCAGAATTGTTTTTCCCCAAAAGGGTTCTTCTGCTGTCCCCATAGGAGAACCATTTTTAGTTCGACATACAGCAGAACCCTTTTGGGTTCCATGTAGAACCCTCTGTGGAAAGGGTTCCATGTAGAACCCTCTGTGGAAAGGGTCCCATGTAGAACCATCTGTGGAAAGGGTTCCATGTAGAACCCTCTGTGGAAAGGGTTCCATGTAGAACCATCTGTGGAAAGGGTTCCATGTAGAACCCTCTGTGGAAAGGGTTCCATGTAGAACCCTCTGTGGAAAGGGTTCCATGTAGAACCCTCTGTGGAAAGGGTTCCATGTAGAACCCTCTGTGGAAAGGGTTCCATGTAGAACCCTCTGTGGAAAGGGTTCTACCTGGAACCCAAAATGTTTCTTCAAAGAGTTCTTCTATGGGGACAGCAAAATAACCCTTTGAGGTTCTAGATAACACCTTTTTGAGTTAAATTGATCATTAAAGAATTTTGGCAATGAGGCTCTTTATCTACTTCCCCAGAGTCAGATGAACACGTGGACATCATGTTGATTTATTTGTGTGCAGTTTGAAGGAAGTGGCTTAGTAGCGTTAGATCAGCAATGAATTGCTAGTTAGCATTTGCTCGCGATACTTCCTCTAACTTCCTTTATACTTACAAACTCACAGTCACACTCACAGTCACAATCACACTCATAGTCATACTCACAGTCACACTCACAGTCACAATCACACTCATAGTCACACCCACAGTCACACTCACACTCACAGTCACACTCACACTCACACTCACACTCACAATCACACTCATACTCACAGTCACAGGCACACTCACAGTCACAATCACACTCATAGTCATACTCAGTCACACTCACACTCATAGTCATACTCAGTCACAGTCACACTCACACTCACACTCACAGTCACAATCACACTCATAGTCATACTCACAGTCACAGTCACACTCACAGTCACAATCACACTCATAGTCATACTCAGTCACACTCACACTCACAGTCAGAATCACACTCATAGTCATACTCAGTCACAATCACACTCATAGTCACACTCACAGTCACAATCACACTCATAGTCATACTCAGTCACACTCACACTCACAGTCACAATCGCACTCATAGTCACACTCAGTCACAATCACACTCACAGTCATACTCACAGTCACACTCACAGTCACAATCACACTCATAGTCATACTCACAGTCACACTCACACTCAAAGTCACACTCACAGTCACAATCACACTCACAGGCACACTCATAGTCATACTCACAGCCACAATCAAACTGACACTCACAATCACACTCACAGTCACAATCACACTCACAATCACACTCACAGTCACAATCAGACTCACAGTCACAGTCACAATCACACTCATAGTCATACTCACAGTCACAGTCACACTCACAGTCACAATCACACTCACAGTCACAATCAGACTCACAGTCACAGTCACAATCACACTCATAGTCATACTCACAGTCACAGTCACACTCACACTCACATTCACACTCACAGTCACACTTACAATAAAAGTCACAATCACACTCATAGTCACACTCACAGTCACACTCACAATCACAGTCACAATCACACTCATAGTCACACTCACAGTCACACTCACACTCACAGTCACACACATTCAGAGTTACACTCAGAGTCACACTCACACAGTCACACTCACAATCACAGTCACACTAACACACACTCACACACACACTCACACACACATACACTCACAGCTACACTCACACTCACAGTCACACACATTCACAGTTACACTCAGAGTCACACTCACACAGTCACACTCACAGTCACACTCACACTCACAGATACACTCACACTCACAGTCATTGTCACACTAACACTCACACACACACACTCACACCCACACTCACAGTCAGACACATTCAAAGTTACACTCACACTCACAGTCACACTCACACAGTCACACTCACACACACAGTCAAACTCACTCACAGTCACACTCACACTCATAGTCATACTCACAGTCACGCTCACAGTCACAATCACACTCATAGTCACACCCACAGTCACAGTCACACTCACACTCACAGTCACACTCACACTCACAGTCACACTCACACTCACAATCACACTCATACTCACAGTCACAGGCACACTCACAGTCACAATCACACTCATAGTCATACTCAGTCACACTCACACTCATAGTCATACTCAGTCACAGTCACAATCACACTCACACTCACACTCACAGTCACAATCACACTCATAGTCATACTCACAGTCACAGTCACACTCACAGTCACAATCACACTCATAGTCATACTCAGTCACACTCACACTCACAGTCAGAATCACACTCATAGTCATACTCAGTCACAATCACACTCATAGTCACACTCACAGTCACAATCACACTCATAGTCATACTCGGTCACACTCACACTCACAGTCACAATCGCACTCATAGTCACATTCAGTCACAATCACACTCACAGTCATACTCACAGTCACACTCACAGTCACAATCACACTCATAGTCATACTCACAGTCACAATCACACTCAAAGTCACACTCACAGTCACAATCACACTCACAGGCACACTCATAGTCATACTCACAGCCACAATCAAACTGACACTCACAATCACACTCACAGTCACACTCACAGTCACAATCACACTCACAGTCACAATCAGACTCACAGTCACAGTCACAATCACACTCATAGTCATACTCACAGTCACAGTCACACTCACACTCACAATCACACTCACAGTCACAATCAGACTCACAGTCACAGTCACAATCACACTCATAGTCATACTCACAGTCACACTCACACTCACAATCACACTCACAGTCACACTCACAATAAAAGTCACAATCACACTCATAGTCACACTCACAGTCACACTCACAATCACAGTCACAATCACACTCATAGTCACACTCACAGTCACACTCACAGTCACACACATTCACAGTTACACTCAGAGTCACACTCACACAGTCACACTCACAATCACAGTCACACTAACACACACTCACACACACACTCACACACACATACACTCACAGCTACACTCACACTCACAGTCACACACATTCACAGTTACACTCAGAGTCACACTCACACAGTCACACTCACAGTCACACTCACACTCACAGATACACTCACACTCACAGTCATTGTCACACTAACACTCACACACACTCACACCCACACTCACAGTCAGACACATTCAAAGTTACACTCACACTCACAGTCACACTCACACACACAGTCAAACTCACTCACAGTCACACTCACTCACAGTTACACTCACACTCACTCTCACACTCTCTCTCACTCACACTCACAAACACACTCACAGTTCCACTCACAGTCACACACACTCACAGTTACAAACACTCACAGTTACACTCACACTCACAGTCACACTCACAGTCGCAGTCAAACACACAGTTATACTCACACTCACACGCACACTCACACTCACTCACAGTCACACTCACAGTCACACACACTCACATTTACACTCACTCACTCTCTCACACACACACACACACACACACACACACACACACACACACACACACACACACACACACACACACACACACATACACACACACACACACACACACAGTTGCACTCACATTCTCACACAAACTCACAGTTACACTCACACTCACACTCACAGTGACACTCACACTTCCACTCACACACACTCACAGTCACACACACTCACAGTCACAGTCATGCACACTCACAGTTACACTCACACACACACTCACAGTCACACTCACAGTGACAGTCACACTCACACTCACACCTACACTCACAGTAACAGTCACACACACAGTTACACTCACACTCACTCTCACAATCACACACACACATTCACAGTTACACACACTCATACTCACACACACTCACACTCACAGTTACACTCACACTCACATTCACACACGCACTCAGTCACAGTCACAGTCACAGTTACACTCATAGTCACAGTCACTCTCACACTCACATACTCACAGTCACACTCACACATGCACTCAAAGTCACACTCACAGTCACACTCACATGCACACTCACAGTCACACTCACAGTCACTCTCACATTCACACACACACATTCATAGTTACACACACTGACACTCATACTCACACACACTCACAGTCACACTCACAGTTACACTCATACTCACACTCCCACGCACACTCAGTCACACTCACAGCCACACTCACAGTCACACACACACGCACAGTCATACACTCACACTCACAGTTGCACTCACACTCACATTCACACACATTCACAGTTACACAAACTCACAGTTACACTCACATTCACAGTGACACTCACACTCCCATTCACACACACTCACAGTCACACACACTCACAGTTACACTCACACGCACTCTCACATTCACACACACACATTCACAGTTACACACACTCATACTCACACACACTCACACTCACACTCACAGTTACACACTCACTCTCACATTCACACATACACATTCACAGTTACACACACTCACACTCATACACACTCACACACGCACTCAGTCACAGTTACACTCACAGTCACAGTCACATTAACACTCACACACACGCACAGTCACACACTCACAGTCACACTCATAGTCACAGTCACGCTCACATTCACAGTTACACACACTGACACTCATACTCACACACACTCACAGTCACACTCACAGTTACACTCATACTCACACTCCCACACACACTCAGTCACACTCACAGTCACAGTCACACTCACAGTCACAGTCAGTCACACACAATTACAGTTACACACACTCACACTCACACTCACACACACTCACCGTTACACTCACACTCTCTCACTCACCGTCTCACTTTCTCTTGCTCTCACACACTCACAAACACACTCACTCTCTCACTCACTCTCTCGCTTTCTCTCTCTCTCTTGCTCTCACACACTCACATACACTCACTCTCTCACTCACTCTCTCGCTTTCTCTCTCTCTCTTGCTCTCTCTCTCACACACACACACACACACTAGCTGATAAAGAGGTGAGGCAGGTGTGTTTCAGGTTCTTTTAAATGGCAATTCCTTCACAGATAGAAAAGCCAGAGAATGAAACTACAGGGTGTCTGAACGTATCAGTAGTCTGTGTGTCTAGCTGGCAGAGTAGAGACTTGAAGTGGCACGTTGTTAAATGGCATCTCTTACACAGGGAAATGTCACAGCCAAGTCCCCAAGTGACACCCTATTCCCCATAGAGCTCTGGTATAAAGTAGTGCACTATGTAGGGAATAGGGTGCCAGAAAGCTCTGGTATAAATTAGTGCACTATGCAGGGAATAGGGTCCCATAGAGCTCTGGTATAAAGTAGTGCACTATGCAGGGAATAGGGTCCCATAGAGCTCTGGTATAAAGTAGTGCACTATGCAGGGAATAGGGTCCCATAAAGCTCTGGTATAAAGTAGTGCACTATGCAGGGAATAGGGTCCCATAAAGCTCTGGTATAAATTAGTGCACTATGCAGGGAATAGGGTACCATAGAGCTCTGGTATAAAGTAGTGCACTATGCAGGGAATAGGGTCCCATAAAGCTCTGGTATAAATTAGTGCACTATGCAGGGAATAGGGTACCATAGAGCTCTGGTATAAAGTAGTGCACTATGCAGGGAATAGGGTCCCATAGAGCTCTGGTATAAAGTAGTGCACTATGCAGGGAATAGGGTGCCATTTGAACATTTGGGCCACAACAACAGTTTTGAACACCTCAAGAGTCTTCTCCCCAGTTTCAGTATGTCTGTCTATCTCCATCTAGTTTAATTTGATCCCTCTCTCCCTCCATTCCTCTCTCCCTCCATTCCTCTCTCCCTCTCTCTCCCTCCATCCCTCTCTCCCTCCATTCCTCTCTCCCTCTCTCCCTCCACTCCTCTCTCCCTCTCTCTCATTCCAACCCTCCCCTCCCTGCTCCCTCCCTACCTCCCTACTTCCTCCACTCCTCTCTCCCTCCATTCCTCTCTCCCTCTCTCTCATTCCATCCCTTTCTCCTTCCAACCCTCCCCTCCCTGCTCCCTCCCTACCTCCCTACTTCCTCCACTCCTCTCTCCCTCCATTCCTCTCTCCCTCTCTTCCTCCATTCCTCTCTCCCTCTCTCTCTCTCTCCCTCTCTCCCTCCCTCCCTACTCCCTCCCTCTCTCCCTCCATTCCTCTCTTCCTCTCTCCCTCCCTCTCTCCCTCTCTCCCTCCCTCCTCCAGTCCCCCTCTCCTAACAGTGTTCTCTACATTAGTGTATTACCTGGAGTGGCCCACTGTGAGGTGGAGACACTAGATGACTGTCATTTCCCTCCTCCCTCCTTCCATCCATCTTTCTGTTCCACCCTCCCTACTTTTCTCTGCTTGCTGTTCTGCCACTTCTATCTGCCATCCTCAGTGCCAATCTTTCCCCCTCTCTCCATACATTTCCTACTGTCTCTCTCCTGTCCTCTTTCCAATGTGTCAAGTAATTATATTTTTGTTATCTCATGATTTGGTTGGGTCTAATTGTGTTTCTGTCCTTGGGGCTCTGTGGGGTCTGTTTGTGTTTGTGAATATAGCCCCAGGACCAGCTTGCTTAGGGGAATATTCTCCAGGTTCATCTCGCTGTAGGTGATGGCTTTGTTATGGACGGTTTGAGAATTGCTTCCTTTTAGGTGGTTGTAGAATTGAACCGCTCTTTTCTGGATTTAGCTAATTAGTGGGTACCGGCCTAATTCTGTTCTGCATGCATTATTTGGTGTTTTATCGGGTCTTTGTCCCATTTTGTGAATTCTTGGTTGGCGAGCGGACCCCAGACCTCACAACCATAAAGGGAAATTGCTTCTATAACTGATTCAAGTATTTTTAGCCAGATCTTAATTGGTTTGTCGAAATGTATGTTCCCTTTGATGGCATAAAAGGCCCTTCTTGCCTTGTCTCTCAGATTGTTCACAGCTTTGTGGAAGTTACCTGTGGCGCTGATATTTTGGCCGAGGTATGTATAGTTTTCTGTGTGCTCTAGGGCAATGGTGTCTAGATGGAATTTGTATTTGTGGTCCTGGCAACTGGACCTTTTTTGGAACACCATTATTTTTGTCTTACTGAGACTTACTGTCAGGGCCCAGGTCTGACAGAATCTGTGCACAAGATCTAGGTGCTGCTGTAGGCCCTCCTTGGTTGGGGACGGAAGCACCAGATCATCAGCAGACAGTAGACATTTGACTTCAGATTCTAGTAGGGTGAGGCCGGGTGCTGCAGACTGTTCTAGTGCCCTCGCCAATTTGTTGACAAAACATCACACACATGTTGCCCAGCAACAGCCCCAAAACATCACTGCTCTAGAGGAGATCTGCATGGAGGAATGGGCCAAAATACCAGCAACAGTGTGTGAAAACCTTGTGAAGACTTACAGAAAACGTTTGACCTCTGTCATTGCCAACAAAGGGTATATAACAAAGTATTGAGATACATTTTTGTTATTGACCAAATACTTATTTTCCACCATAATTTGCAAATAAATTCATAAAAAATCCTACAATGTGATTTTCTGGATTTCTTTTTCTCATTTTGTCTGTCATAGTTGAAGTGTACCTATGATGAAAATTACAGGCCTCTCTCATCTTTTTAAGTGGGAGAACTTGCACAATTGGTGGCTGACTAAATACTTTTTTGCCCCACTGTATCCTAATGTTTCACTCAGTCTCTCCTCTCTCCATATAACCCATTTCGCCATCTTTCCTCTCCATTCCACTCAATTTTTTCTAGCATATCTCTCTCCCTATTCCTTTTCCTTCCTTGTCTCCTTGCCCCTGCATCCCATCTCTCTTCTTTCTATGCTCCCCTTCTCTCTCCTTTCTCTCTCTCTCCCTCATCTCCCCCTCCCTCTAACTCCCTCTTGCCCCCCTTCCTCTCTCTCTCTCTCTCTCTCCCCCACTTTCTCTCTCTCTGTCTCCCTCTGTCTCCCTCTGTCTCCAGCCTGTGGGGAGTGTTAGTGATAGGGAACTGTTCCAATGATAACTGTCTAAGCCACAGTCTACTCTCTTTCATTATCTCTCGCACTGTAAACACTCACATTATCCCTAGCTTGGTAAACACTCTCTTCCATTCTCTCTCGCTCTGTAAACACTCTCTTTCATTCTCTCTCACTCTGTAAACACTCTCTTTCATTATCCCTCGCTCTTTAAACACTCTCATTATCTCTCGCTCTGTAAACACTCATTATCCATTGCTCTGCAAACACTCATTATCCCTCACTTTGTAAACACTCTCTTTCATTATCCATTCGCTTTGTAAACACTCATTATCCCTCACTCTGTAAACACTCTCTTTCATTATCCATTGCTCTATAAACACTGATTATCCCTCACTCTGTAAACAGTCTCTTTCATCACCCCTGAATCTGTAAACACTTTCATTATCTCTCACTCTGTACACTCTATCTTTCATTATCCCTCACACTGTAAACACTCTCATTATCCCTTGCTTTGTAAACACTCTCGGTGCCAGGGGAAAATGTGTACACGCACACAAACACACACACAAACACACACACACACACACACACACAGACATGCTCTCAGACACGTGTGCTTATGTAAATACACATGTACAGTACCAGTCAAAAGTTTGGAAACACCTAAGGGTTTTTCTTTATTTTTACTACTTTCTACATTGTAGAATAATAATGAAGATATCAAAACTATGAAATAACACATATGGAATCATGTAGTAACCTAAAAAGTGTTAAACAATTCAAAATATATTTTAGATTTTAGATTCTTCAAATAGCCACCCTTTGCCTTGATGACAGCTTTGCACACTCTTGGCATTCTCTCAACCAGCTTCAACTGCAATGCTTTTCTAAAAGTATTGAAGTAGTTCCCACATATGCTGAGCACTTATTGTCTGCTTTTCTTTCACTCTGCGATCCAACTCATCCCAAACCATCTCAATTGGGTTGAGGTCGGTGAATGTGGAGGCCAGGTCACCTGATGCAGCACTCCATCACTCTCCTTCTTGGTCAAATAGCCCTTACACAGCCTGGAGGTTTGTTGGGTCATTGTCCTGTTGAAAAACAAATGATAGTCCCACTAAGCGCAAACCAGATGGCGTATCGCTGCAGAATGCTGTGGTAGCCATGCTGGTTAAGTGTGCCTTGAATTCTAAATAAATCAAAGACAGTGTCACCAGCAAAGCACCATCACACCTCCTCCTCCATGCTTCACTGTGGGAAATACACATGTGGAGATCATTTTCGCATCTCACAAAGACACGGCGGTTGGAACC
>NC_092116.1:26292404-26324904 GCF_045679555.1 Salvelinus alpinus
ACAAGAAATTTGTGGAGTGGTTGAAAAATGAGTTTTACTGACTCCAACCTAAGTTTATGTAAACTTCCGACTTCAACTGTATGTATTGATATGTATGTATTGATATGTATGTATTGATATGTATGTATGATGAGTATGTATTGATGAGTATGTATTGACGAGTATGCATTGATATGTATGTATTGATATGTATGTATTGATATGTATGTATTGGTATGTATGTATTGATATGTATGTATTGATACGTATGTATTGATATGTATGTATTGATGAGTATGTATTGATGAGTATGTATTGATATGTATGTATTGATGAGTATGTATTGATGAGTATGTATTGATGAGTATGTATTGATGAGTATGTATTGATATGTATGTATTGATATGTATGTATTGATATGTATGTATTGATATGTATGTATTGATGAGTATGTATTGATGAGTATGTATTGATATGTACAGTGGGGAGAACAAGTATTTGATACACTGCCGATTTTGCAGGTTTTCCTACTTACAAAGCATGTAGAGGTCTGTAATTTTTATCATAGGTACACTTCAACTGTGAAACATCATTCTTTGGGGATGCTTTTCTGCAAAGGGGACAGGACGACTGCACCGTATTGAGGGGAGGATGGATGGGGCCATGTATTGCGAGATCTTAGCCAACAACCTCCTTCCCTCAGTAAGAGCATTGATGATGGGTCGTGGCTGGGTCTTCCAGCATGACAACGACCCGAAACACACAGCCAGGGCAACTAAGGAGTGGCTCCGTAAGAAGTATCTCAAGGTCCTGGAGTGGCCTAGCCAGTCTCCAGACCTGAACCCAATAGAAAATCTTTGGAGGGAGCTGAAAGTCCGTATTGCCCAGCGACAGCCCCGAAACCTGAAGGATCTGGAGAAGGTCTGTATGGAGGAGTGGGCCAAAATCCCTGCTGCAGTGTGTGCAAACCTGGTCAAGAACTACAGGAAACGTATGATCTCTGTAATTGCAAACAAAGGATTCAGTACCAAATATTAAGTTCTGCTTTTCTGATGTATCAAATACTTATGTCTTGCAATAAAATGCTAATTAATTACTTAAAAATCATACAATGTGATTTTCGGGATTTTTGTTTTAGATTCCGTCTCTCACAGTTGAAGTGTACCTATGATAAAAATTACAGACCTCTACATGCTTTGTAAGTAGGAAAACCTGCAAAATCGGCAGTGTATCAAATACTTGTTCTCCCCACTGTATATCCCTCCAATAGAATCCCCATACTTTAACAATGACAGCTTCTCCATCCTAGAGGGGGAGATCAACCATTTCCAGGCCCAGGGACATGTACTAGTCTGTGGCGACCTAAATGCCAGAACTGGACAAGAACCTGACACTCTCAGCACACAGGGGGACAAACACCTACCTGGAGGTGACAGCACCCCCCCCCCCATGCCCCCCCTAGACAACACAAATACACACTAATAGAGAGGGTTCTGAGTGATGCTCCACTCTAATGACACCATAGTAGTACTGTAAGCATAGCGTCTCTCTCCCCTTTTCTATGTTCCTCTCTCTCCCCTTTTCTATGTTCCTCTCTCTCCCCTTTTCTATGTTCCTCTCTCTCCCCTTTTCTATGTTCCTCTCTCTCCCCTTTTCTATGTTCCTCTCTCTCCCCTTTTCTATGTTCCTCTCTCTCCCCTTTTCTATGTTCCTCTCTCTCCCACCTTTTCTATGTTCGCTCTCTCTCTCCCACCCTCATCGCTCTCTCTCTCCCACCTTCATCGCTCTCTCTCTCCCACCTTCATCGCTCTCTCTCCCACCTTCATCGATCTCTCTCCCACCTTCATCGCTCTCTCTCTCCCACCTTCATCGCTCTCTCTCTCCCACCTTCATCGCTCTCTCTCTCCCACCTTCATCGCTCTCTCTCCCACATTCATCGCTCTCTCTCCCACCTTCATCGCTCTCTCTCCCACCTTCATCGCTCTCTCTCCCACCTTCATCGCTCTCTCTCTCCCATCATGTCTCTCTCTCTCCCACCTTCATCGCTCTCTCTCTCCCATCATGTCTCTCTCTCCCACCTTCATCGCTCTCTCTCTCCGATCATGTCTCTCTCTCCCACCTTCATCGCTCTCTCTCTCCCATCATGTCTCTATCTCCCACCTTCATCGCTCTCTCTCTCCCATCATGCCTCTCTCTCCCCCCATGTCTCTCTCCCCCCATGTCTGGCTCCCCCATGTCTCTCCCCCCATGTCTCTCTCCCCCCATGTCTCTCTCTCCCCCATGTCTCTCTCTCTCCCCCATGTCTCTCTCTCTCCCCCATGTCTCTCTCTCTCCCCCATGTCTCTCTCTCTCCCCCATGTCTCTCTCTCTCCCCCATGTCTCTCTCTCTCCCCCATGTCTCTCTCTCTCCCCCGATGTCTCTCTCTCCCCCATGTCTCTCTCCCCCATGTCTCTCTCTCTCCCCCATGTCTCTCTCTCCCCCATGTCTCTCTCTCTCCCCCATGTCTCTCTCCCCCATGTCTCTCTCCCCCATGTCTCGCTCCCCCCATGTCTCTCTCCCCCATGTCTCTCTCCCCCATGTCTCGCTCCCCCCATGTCTCTCTCCCCCATGTCTCTCTCCCCCATGTCTCGCTCCCCCTTCCCTCTTTCAAAACAGACTTCTAGTCTTCTATCCATTCAACAAGTGAACAGGCTTCTCTCAAAGGCTCCACATTAAGATCAAAGACAAGAGATTAGAGACAGATACATCTACCTGTACACACGCACACGCACACGCACACGCACACACACACACACACACCCTCACACACACACACACACACACACACACACACACACACCCTCACACACACACACACACACACACACACACACACACACACACACACACACACACACACACACACCCTCACACACACACACACACACACACACACACACACACCCTCACACACACACACCCTCACACACACCCTCACACACACACACACACACCCTCACACACACACACACACACCCTCACACACACACACACACACTACCTGTATGTTGCTTAGATCCTCCATTTCCTCCATCCTCCAACAACATCCTTCTCCTTCACACAGACTGTTCTGCAGACTAGCTGTCTCATGTCCCTACCAGGGATGCACTCCATGGTACTGTGATGGTCATGTGAGCCTGGGTACAGCCAGTCTTCTCCCTGGCCTGGGGCTAAAGGGCATGGTCTGAACAGACACTTGGTTGTGAGGCCTCTGCTCTTCAGCACTTTCAGTGAAAATGTATGAAAACAAATGAGTCATTGTGAATGTGAAGTTGGTTTTGACATTAATCGTTATATCATCATGTGGTGATGTCCAGGCTTCTACTGGACATATCTGGACTGTGTCCAGCTCGCTAATAACCCACGAAACGAAAGCTAGCCAGTCAAGGAGCATAGAACATTCCAAAACAGACCAATAGAGGAATATCAAATTGCACATTTTGACGGCGATGAAAAATGTCAACAAATCCATGTGTCCCTCTGGACCTCGTTGAACAGTGAATGCAGTCCCCAGGACAAAAGGAGTTGTATACCCAGACAGCTCTAGACAAAATCAAGACAGCAATAGTCTTGTCATGTTTTTTGTATCTTCATTTGAGAAAATTTTGATTCACCCCCCCCCCCCTGTGATTAAATTGATAAAAAAAAAGATATATCGTTTGACAGCCCTGGAAAATACCACTACAAACTGCACATGTTGAATAACATTCCCACTAGTCTGGATGCTGTGGACAGTGAAGCAACAACCACCAGGATGACAGTGATTTGTAGAGTCCAACAGGACTGTAGGCAGACACCTGTTTAGCTCAACAAATAACACTTAAACAAAGACAGTGATTTGTAGAGTCCAACAGGACTGTAGGCAGACACCTGTTTAGCTCAACAAATAACACTTAAACAAAGACAGTGATTTGTAGAGTCCAACAGGACTGTAGGCAGACACCTGTTTAGCTCAACAAATAACACTTAAACAAAGACAGTGATTTGTAGAGTCCAACAGGACTGTAGGCAGACACCTGTTTAGCTCAACAAATAACACTTAAACAAAGACAGTGATTTGTAGAGTCCAACAGGACTGTAGGCAGACACCTGTTTAGCTCAACAAATAACACTTAAACAAAGACAGTGATTTGTAGAGTCCAACAGGACTGTAGGCAGACACCTGTTTAGCTCAACAAATAACACTTAAACAAAGACAGTGATTTGTAGAGTCCAACAGGACTGTAGGCAGACACCTGTTTAGCTCAACAAATAACACTTAAACAAAGTGAGAAACATCCAGAACAGAAACAAAACAGAAATCTTCATATTCATCCCGTCTGTCTGCTCGATAGGTCATAGTCTCTCTAGACAGATGGGCTACCTCCTCCGGTAACCAACGCCCCGGCTTGTCACGACTGTAGAAGTTCCGGCGTCAGTTGGGACGGAGAGGAGGAGTGGGAAATGGGAAGCGTATCAGCGGTAATGTCACTGCCGTATCCGCATGTTGCCCCAGCTAAACGTGAACACAATCCAGACCCGCAATTTAAGATCCCGAACATGTGATTCCTTGGGAGAGGCATCTGTCTGAAGAGGACTCGCCACGTAAAAATGTTTTCCCCTTTAGAAATGTCCTATAGAGGCTGCTATCCCCCCCCAGACCTTCTGCCTTCGCATAACTGGCATTGCTCGAAGATCTGGGATATCCAAGCCTACATATCCCACATCGCCAATGCCATACCAAACACAGAATATGTAGTGCACACACACCACACCACACACACCACACCACACCACACATCACACACACCACACCACACACACCACACCACACCACACACACACACCACACACACCACACCACACACACCACACCACACACACACACCACACCACACACACCACACCACACCACACCACACACACCACACACACCACACCACACCACATCACACACACCACACCACACACACACACCACACCACACCACACCACACACACACACCACACCACACCACACCACACCACATACATTGTGTTATTACCGTGACTAAATAAGGTGCAGGTTGTGTCAGAGCCTCTCTCCTCCTCCTGTCTAGGAGACCTCCTTCTCTTCCTCTGCATCGTTCCTCTCCTCCCTCGCTCTATCTATCAATATCTCTCTTCATCCACACTCATCTTTTCTCCAGGCTTTATTTAGCTTTCTTCTCTGATCTGAACTAGTCCTATCTCCCTCTCTGATCTGAACTAGTCCTCTCTGATCTGAACTAGTCCTCTCTTCCTCTCTGATCTGAACTAGTCCTCTCTCCCTCTCTGATCTGAACTAGTCTTCTCTTCCTCTCTGATCTGAACTAGTCCTCTATTCCTCTCTGATCTGAACTAGTCCTCTCTTCCTCTCTGATCTGAACTAGTCTTCTCTTCCTCTCTAATCTGAACTAGTCCTCTCTTCCCCTCTGATCTGAACTAGTCATCTCTTCCTCTCTAATCTGAACTAGTCTTCTCTTCCTCTCTGATCTGAACTAGTCCTCTCTTCCTCTCTGATCTGAACTAGTCCTCTCTACCTCTCTGATCTGAACTAGTCCTCTCTTCCCCTCTGATCTGAACTAGTCCTCTCTTCCTCGCTGATCTGAACTAGTCTTCTCTTCCTCTCTGATCTGAACTAGTCCTCTCTGATCTGAACTAGTCCTCTCTTCCTCTCTGATCTGAACTAGTCCTCTCTTCCTCTCTGATCTGAACTAGTCCTCTCTGATCTGAACTAGTCCTCTCTACCTCTCTGATCTGAACTAGTCCTCTCTTCCTCTCTGATCTGAACTAGTCCTCTCTACCTCTCTGATTTGAACTAGTCCTCTCTACCCTTCTGATCTGAACTAGTCCTCTCTTCCTCTCTGATCTGAACTAGTCCTCTCTAATCTGAACTAGTCCTCTCTTCCTCTCTGATCTGAACTAGTCCTCTCTACCTCTCTGATCTGAACTAGTCCTCTCTTCCTCTCTGATCTGAACTAGTCCTCTCTTCCTCTCTGATCTGAACTAGTCCTCTCTGATCTGAACTAGTCCTCTCTTCCTCTTTGATCTGAACTAGTCCTCTCTTCCCCTCCTATCTGAACTAGTCCTCTCTACCCCTCTGATCTAAACTAGTCATCTCTGATCTGAACTAGTCCTCTCTTCCTCTCTGATCTGAACTAGTCTTCTCTTCCCTTCTGATCTGAACTAGTCCTCTCTGATCTGAACTAGTCCTCTCTACCCCTCAGATCTGAACTAGTCCTCTCTTCCTCTCTGATCTAAACTAGTCCTCACTACCTCTCTGATCTGAACTAGTCCTCTCTGATCTGAACTAGTCCTCTCTTCTCTTCAGATCTGAACTAGTCCTCTCTTCCTCTCTGATCTAAACTAGTCCTCTCTGATCTGAACTAGTCCTCTCTTCCCTTCAGATCTGAACTAGTCCTCTCTTCCTCTCTAATCTGAACTAGTCCTCTCTTCCCTTCTGATCTGAACTAGTCCTCTCTGATCTGAACTAGTCTTCTCTTCCCCTCAGATCTGAACTAGTCCTCTGTTCCTCTCTGATCTGAACTAGTCCTCTCTACCTCTCTGATCTGAACTAGTCCTCTCTGATCTGAACTAGTCCTCTCTTCCCCTCTGATCTGAACTAGTCCTCTGTTCCTCTCTGATCTGAACTAGTCCCCTCTACCTCTCTGATCTGAACTAGTCTTCTCTTCCCTTCTGATCTGAACTAGTCCTCTCTGATCTGAACTAGTCTTCTCTTCCCCTCAGATCTGAACTAGTCCTCTGTTCCTCTCTGATCTGAACTAGTCCTCTCTACCTCTCTGATCTGAACTAGTCCTCTCTGATCTGAACTAGTCCTCTCTTCCCCTCTGATCTGAACTAGTCCTCTCTTCCCCTCTGATCTGAACTAGTCCTCTCTTCCTCTCTGATCTGAACTAGTCTTCTTCTGTTCTTGTCTCCCTCTCTTCTCCTGTTCTTGTCTCCCTCTGTCCGGCTGTACGCTCCTCCTTTCTCCCCTCTCTTTAATTTGTTTCACCCCATCCAAGGAGCAGATGACATTGACAGTGAGGATTCATACAGCCACGAGGTGTGTGTCTGTGTATCCCTCTCCTCATCATCACATCCCACCATGGGTTCTACACACACACACACACACACGCACACACACACACACACACACACACACACACACACACACACACACACACACAGTGCTCTAGTCCAGCCAGGCCTACACAAATAATTCACAGCAAGGTTTATGTACCAGCACACACAAAATAACAACCAGCGACCCACGCATTACGTCTTCAAAAAACCTTCTTCAAAAAAGCATGTCAAAGTTTCTTACAGGTTGTTTAGAAGGCGAACGATAAGGGAGAAAATGTACACGCACCCAAGTTTAATAAAACATCTGCCTCGATACCGTATAGCTACTAATGAAAAATGGAGTATAGCCATCCTTCACAGCTAACAGTATAAACAACAAACAAAGACGTTCCACGTGTCCTGCGTCGTGACCTGTGTCGTGTCCTGTGTCGTGACCTGTGTCGTGTCCTGTGTCGTGACCTGTGCCGTGTCCTGTGTCTGTGTCGTGAACGGTGTCGTGACCTGTGTCATGTCCTGTGTCTGTCGTGACCTGTGTCGTGTCCTGTGTCGTGACCTGTGCCGTGTCCTGTGTCTGTGTCGTGACCTGTGTCTGTCGTGACCTGTGTCGTGTCCTGTGTCGTGACCTGTGTCGTGACCTGTGCCGTGTCCTGTGTCTGTGTCGTGACCTGTGTCGTGACCTGTGTCGTGACCTGTGCCGTGTCCTGTGTCTGTGTCGTGACCTGTGTCGTGACCTGTGCCGTGTCCTGTGTCTGTCGTGACCTGTGTCGTGACCTGTGACGTGTCCTGTGTCATATCCTATGTCGTGTCCTGTGCCGTGACCTGTGTCGTGTCCTGTGTCGTGACCTGTGTCGTGTCCTGTGTCGTGTCCTGTGTCGTGTCCTGTGCCGTGACCTGTGTTGTGCCCTGTGTCTCTGTCGTGACCTGTGTCTGTGGTGTGACCTGTGTCGTGTCCTGCGTCGTGTCCTGTGTCGGTGTTGTGACCTGTGTCTGTGTCGTGACCTGTGTCGTGACCTGTGTCGTGTCCTGTGTCGTGCCCTGTGTCGTGACCTGTATCGTGTCCTGTGTCGTGACCTGTGTCGTGACCTGTGTCCTGTTCTGTGACCTGTGTCGGGTCCTGTATCGTGACCTGTGTCGTGTCCTGTGTCGTGTCCTGTGCCCTGTGTCGTGTCCTGTGCCGTGACCTGTGTCGTGTCCTGTGCCGTGTCCTGTGCCCTGTGTCGTGTCCTGTGCCGTGACCTGTGTCGTGTCCTGTGCAGTGTCCTGTGTCGTGTCCTGTGTCGTGTCCTGTGTCCTGTGTCGTGTCCTGTGTCGTGTCCTGTGTCGTGTCCTGTGTCGTGCCCTGTGTTGTGCATTGAGCTGTTTACAAACACACTTAAACACATATAATAGACAAGACACACACACACATATGCACACACACAAATGGACACGCACTCTGTGAAACACACAGACAGACACACACACACACCGTGTGTTTACTAACACTACGCCTACACACAGCAGAGCCTGCCAAACTTGGTGACAGGGAAATGTTCCCAAACACACACACACACACACACACACACACACACACACACACACACACACACACACACACACACACACACACACACACACACACACACACACACACAGAGAGAGAGGGAGCTCATCAAGGTGCCAGAATGCAGCGGGTGGCAGAACTGTGTGTTCTCTGGTTGTGTCCTAGCGCATAACCTCCTACCGACACTCACACACACCGCTCCCCACAACACACTACCCCCTGCTGTTAACACACCGCTCCCCACAACACACTGTTGTCAACACACCGCTCGCCACAACACACTGCTGTTAACACACCGCTCCCCACAACACACTGTTGTCAACACACCGCTCGCCACAACACACTGCCCCCTGCTGTTAACACACCGCTCACCACAACACACTGCCCCCTGCTGTTAACACACCGCTCGCCACAACACACTGCCCCCTGCTGTTAACACACCGCTCGCCACAACACACTGCCCCCTGCTGTTAACACACCGCTCACCACAACACACTGCCCCCTGCTGTTAACACACCGCTCGCCACAACACACTGCCCCCTGCTGTTAACACACCGCTCACCACAACACACTGCTGTTAACACACCGCTCACCACAACACACTGCCCCCTGCTGTTAACACACCGCTCGCCACAACACACTGCCCCCTGCTGTTAACACACCGCTCACCACAACACACTACCCCCTGCTGTTAACACACCGCTCACCACAACACACTGCCCCCTGCTGTTAACACACAGCTCGCCACAACACATTGCCCCCTGCTGTTAACACACCGCTCACCACAACACACTGCCCCCTGCTGTTAACACACCGCTCGCCACAACACACTGCCCCGTGCTGTCAACACACCGCTCGCCACAACACACTGCCCCCTGCTGTTAACACACCGCTCGCCACAACACACTGTTGTCACACACCGCTCGCCACAACACACTGCCCCTGCTGTTAACACACCGCTCGCCACAACACACTGCCCCTGCTGTTAACACACCGCTCGCCACAACACACTGCCCCCTGCTGTTAAAACACCGCTCGCCACAACACACTGCCCCTGCTGTTAACACACCGCTCGCCACAACACACTGCCCCCTGCTGTTAACACACCGCTCGCTACAACACACTGCCCCGTGCTGTCAACACACCGCTCGCCACAACACACTGCCCCCTGCTGTTAACACACCGCTCGCCACAACACACTGTTGTCAACACACCGCTCGCCACAACACACTGCCCCTGATGTTAACACACCGCTCGCCACAACACACTGCCCCCTGCTGTTAACACACCGCTCACCACAACACACTGCCCCCTGCTGTTAACACACCGCTCGCCACAACACACTGTTGTCAACACACCGCTCGCCACAACACACTGCCCCTGCTGTTAACACACCGCTCGCCACAACACACTGCCCCCTGCTGTTAACACACCGCTCGCCACAACACACTGCCCCTGCTGTTAACACACCGCTCACCACAACACACTGCCCCTGCTGTTAACACACCGCTCGCCACAACACACTGCCCCCTGCTGTTAACACACCGCTCGCCACAACACACTGCCCCGTGCTGTCAACACACCGCTCGCCACAACACACTGCCCCGTGCTGTCAACACACCGCTCGCCACAACACACTGCCCCGTGCTGTCAACACACCGCTCGCCACAACACACTGCCCCCTGCTGTTAACACACCGCTCGCCACAACACACTGTTGTCAACACACCGCTCGCCACAACACACTGCCCCTGCTGTCAACACACCGCTCGCCACAACACACTGCCCCGTGCTGTCAACACACCGCTCGCCACAACACACTGCCCCCTGCTGTTAACACACCGCTCACCACAACACACTGCCCCCTGCTGTTAACACACCGCTCACCACAACACACTGCCCCCTGCTGTTAACACACCGCTCGCCACAACACACTGCCCCCTGCTGTCAACACACCGCTCACCACAACACACTGCCCCCTGCTGTTAACACACCGCTCACCACAACACACTGCCCCGTGCTGTCAACACACCGCTCACCACAACACACTGCCCCCTGCTGTTAACACACCGCTCACCACAACACACTGCTGTTAACACACCGCTCGCCACAACACACTGCCCCCTGATGTTAACACACCGCTCGCCACAACACACTGCCCCCTGCTGTTAACACACCGCTCGCCACAACACACTGCCCCCTGCTGTTAACACACCGCTCACCACAACACACTGCCCCCTGCTGTTAACACACCGCTCACCACAACACACTGCCCCCTGCTGTTAACACACCGCTCGCCACAACACACTGCCCCCTGCTGTTAACACACCGCTCGCCACAACACACTGTTGTTAACACACCGCTCACCACAAAACACTGTTGTTAACACACCGCCCACCACAACACACTGCCCCCTGCTGTTAACACACCGCTCGCCACAACACACTGCCCCCTGCTGTTAACACACCGCTCGCCACAACACACTGCCCCCTGCTGTTAACACACCGCTCGCCACAACAAACTGCCCCCTGCTGTTAACACACCGCTCGCCACAACACACTGCCCCCTGCTGTTAACACACCGCTCGCCACAACACACTGCCCCCTGCTGTTAACACACCGCTCACCACAACACACTGCCCCCTGCTGTTAACACACCGCTCACCACAACACACTGCCCCCTGCTGTTAACACACCGCTCACCACAACACACTGCCCCCTGCTGTTAACACACCGCTCACCACAACACACTGCCCCCTGCTGTTAACACACCGCTCACCACAACACACTGCCCCCTGCTGTTAACACACCGCTCGCCACAACACACTGCCCCCTGCTGTTAACACACCGCTCGCCACAACACACTGCCCCCTGCTGTTAACACACCGCTCACCACAACACACTGCCCCCTGCTGTTAACACACCGCTCACCACAACACACTACCCCCTGCTGTCAACACACCGCTCGCCACAACACACTGCCCCGTGCTGTCAACACACCGCTCGCCACAACACACTGCCCCCTGCTGTTAACACACCGCTCGCCACAACAGACTGTTGTCAACACACCGCTCGCCACAACACACTGCCCCTGCTGTTAACACACCGCTCGCCACAACACACTGCCCCTGCTGTTAACACACCGCTCGCCACAACACACTGCCCCCTGCTGTTAACACACCGCTCCCCACAACACACTGCCCCTGCTGTTAACACACCGCTCACCACAACACACTGCCCCCTGCTGTTAACACACCGCTCGCCACAACACACTGCCCCCTGCTGTTAACACACCGCTCGCCACAACACACTGCCCCCTGCTGTTAACACACCGCTCGCCACAACACACTGCCCCCTGCTGTTAACACACCGCTCACCACAACACACTGCCCCCTGCTGTTAACACACCGCTCGCCACAACACACTGCCCCCTGCTGTTAACACACCGCTCACCACAACACACTGCCCCGTGCTGTCAACACACCGCTCGCCACAACACACTGCCCCCTGCTGTTAACACACCGCTCGCCACAACACACTGCCCCCTGCTGTTAACACACCGCTCGCCACAACACACTGTTGTTAACACACCGCTCACCACAACACACTGTTGTTAACACACCGCTCACCACAACACACTGCCCCCTGCTGTTAACACACCGCTCGCCACAACACACTGCCCCCTGCTGTTAACACACCGCTCGCCACAACACACTGCCCCCTGCTGTTAACACACCGCTCGCCACAACACACTGCCCCCTGCTGTTAACACACCGCTCGCCACAACACACTGCCCCCTGCTGTTAACACACCGCTCACCACAACACACTGCCCCCTGCTGTTAACACACCGCTCACCACAACACACTGCTGTTAACACACCGCTCACCACAACACACTGCCCCGTGCTGTCAACACACCGCTCGCCACAACACACTGCCCCCTGCTGTTAACACACCGCTCACCACAACACACTGCCCCCCGCTGTTAACACACCGCTCACCACAACACACTGCCCCCTGCTGTTAACACACCGCTCGCCACAACACACTGCCCCCTGCTGTTAACACACCGCTCGCCACAACAGACTGTTGTCAACACACCGCTCGCCACAACACACTGCCCCTGCTGTTAACACACCGCTCGCCACAACACACTGCCCCTGCTGTTAACACACCGCTCGCCACAACACACTGCCCCCTGCTGTTAACACACCGCTCGCCACAACACACTGCCCCTGCTGTTAACACACCGCTCGCCACAACACACTACCCCCTGCTGTTAACACACCGCTCACCACAACACACTGCCCCCTGCTGTTAACACACCGCTCACCACAACACACTGCCCCCTGCTGTTAACACACCGCTCGCCACAACACACTGCCCCCTGCTGTTAACACACCGCTCGCCACAACACACTGCCCCCTGCTGTTAACACACCGCTCACCACAACACACTGCCCCCTGCTGTTAACACACCGCTCACCACAACACACTGCCCCCTGCTGTTAACACACCGCTCGCCACAACACACTGCCCCCTGCTGTTAACACACCGCTCGCCACAACACACTGCCCCCTGCTGTTAACACACCGCTCGCCACAACACACTGCCCCCTGCTGTTAACACACCGCTCACCACAACACACTGCCCCCTGCTGTTAACACACCGCTCACCACAACACACTGCCCCCTGCTGTTAACACACCGCTCACCACAACACACTGCCCCCTGCTGTTAACACACCGCTCACCACAACACACTGCCCCCTGCTGTTAACACACCGCTCGCCACAACACACTGCCCCCTGCTGTTAACACACCGCTCGCCACAACACACTGCCCCCTGCTGTTAACACACCGCTCACCACAACACACTGCCCCCTGCTGTTAACACACCGCTCACCACAACACACTACCCCCTGCTGTTAACACACCGCTCGCCACAACACACTGCCCCGTGCTGTCAACACACCGCTCGCCACAACACACTGCCCCCTGCTGTTAACACACCGCTCGCCACAACAGACTGTTGTCAACACACCGCTCGCCACAACACACTGCCCCTGCTGTTAACACACCGCTCGCCACAACACACTGCCCCTGCTGTTAACACACCGCTCGCCACAACACACTGCCCCCTGCTGTTAACACACCGCTCGCCACAACACACTGCCCCTGCTGTTAACACACCGCTCGCCACAACACACTGCCCCCTGCTGTTAACACACCGCTCGCCACAACACACTGCCCCTGCTGTTAACACACCGCTCGCCACAACACACTACCCCCTGCTGTTAACACACCGCTCACCACAACACACTGCCCCCTGCTGTTAACACACCGCTCACCACAACACACTGCCCCCTGCTGTTAACACACCGCTCGCCACAACACACTGCCCCCTGCTGTTAACACACCGCTCGCCACAACACACTGCCCCCTGCTGTTAACACACCGCTCACCACAACACACTGTCCCCTGCTGTTAACACACCGCTCGCCACAACACACTGCCCCCTGCTGTTAACACACCGCTCCCCACAACACACTGCCCCCTGCTGTTAACACACCGCTCGCCACAACACACTGCCCCCTGCTGTTAACACACCGCTCGCCACAACACACTGTTGTTAACACACCGCTCGGCAGTGGGGGATTTTTCCCCACAGTGCTCGGCGGTGGGGGCTTTTTCCCCACAGTGCTCGGCGGTGGGGGCTTTTTCCCCACAGTGCTCGGCGGTGGGGGCTGGGCTATGTCCCAATACACTAAAATAACATTGTTTCCTTCATTAGACCTTTCCTTTAATCTCCCTGCATTTAAAGGGGAAATCAGCAGTTTTGGGATTTATAAATTCATGATACACCACCTTGATTTTTGAAGAACATAACTTATAAATGCCTCAATGAGCATAGTTTAATTGTCATACCACATCAGAAACTAAAATTCAATATTTTTTAACTCTAATGTTTCTAAACAACATAAATGTAAACAAACACTGTATAGCCTCAAAACGTTAATTTCCTTGTATATATTAAGGAACACATAACTTTACAAAAACTCACAATACTCCTTTCGACAACAGCAGTAGTGATAAATTCCAAGGCTACATGATGATGTCGGAGTCAGATCTTTCAGATACAAAAGGCTCAACTGACTGGAAAATCTGACCTATAGAAATCAGGGCATTAAAAAAATCACACCGCGAATTAAAGAAAGACCTTTTTCAAATGTTAACAAACAAACTGTTTGTTTTTAACTAATAGAAACACCACCATGTGAAGATATTAGTGATTTATTTTTATTTTATATATATTATAGGTAATTAGCTGTATTAGTTATATTAGTTGTATTGGCTATATAAACTGTATTATTTGTATTAGTTATATTAGTTGTATTGGCTGTATAGGCTGTATTAGCTGTATTAGTTGTGTTAGTTGTGTTAGTTATATTAGTTATATTAGTTGTATTGGCTGTATAGGCTGTATTAGCTGTATTTGTTGTATTAGTTAAATTAGTTGTATTGGCTGTATAGGCTGTATTAGCTGTATTTGTTATATTAGTTATATTAGTTGTATTGGTTGTATAGGCTGTATTAGCTGTATTTGTTGTATTAGTTATATTAGTTGTATTGGCTGTATTAGCTGTATTAGCTGTATTTGTTATATTAGTTATATTAGTTGTATAGGCTGTATAGGCTGTATACAGTGTACAGTGTTTCTGTATAGCACTTTGTGACATCTGCAGATGTAAAAAGGGCTTTATAAATACATTTGATTAATTGATTTGATTTGATCCAAAGGAGTCACTAGAGCACGATGGGACAAGGACATCCTGGCTGGCCAAACCCTCCCCTAACCTGGACGACGCTGGGCAAATTGTGCGCCGCCTCATGGGTCTCCCGGTCGCGGCCGGCTGTGACACAGCCTGGGATCGAACCAGGGTCTGTAGTGACGCCTCAAGCACTGCGATTTAGTGACTTAGACCGCTGCTCCACTCGGGAGGCCCCTCATGTTTAACAGAAACAGGGGTGTGGAGTACGCTTTGTTATTGTTTTTAACTGCTGATTGACCCTTTAAAGCAGAAAACAAAAGGTAAAACCTGGGGGAAAAATGGATCTGGAGCCCCTCCCTATGTTTCCCATAATGCATTGTATCTGTTCCCTCTGCCACTACTCCTCCTTCTCTCGCTCTCTCTTTCTCCCTCCCTCTCTATCTCCCTCCTCTCCCTCCACTCTCTCCCTCTTGTTCTCCCTCCATCATTCTTCCTCCTTCTCCCTCTCTCCTCCTCCATCAGGAAGTGATCTGTCCACCATTACGACACCTTCTGGCTGAGCCCAGTCTGACTCCGGACCATTAGACAGGTACATTCTTCACCAGATAGTATCTAACGAGCAATAGAAACTCCCCACTACAGAGAGAAACACCATCAGCTCATGTGCCTCAAAATAGTCATCTTTAAATACACTACTACTAGCAGAGATAAAATACAGGAGGAGGAAGAGCGGGAAGGGGAGGAGGAGGAGGAGAGGGAGAAAGAGGAGGAAGAGGGGGAGTAGGAGGAGAGGGAGAAAGAGGAAGAAAGTGAAGCAGAGGGAGAAAGAGGGGAGGAGAAGGTAGAGGAAGAGGATGAGGAAGATGAGGAGGAGGAGGAGGATGGGGAAGGAGAGTCAGGAAGAGGGGGAAGAGGAGGAAGGAGAGGAAGGAAGAGGTGGAAGAGGAGGGGTGAAGGAGAAGAAGGCAGAGGAGGGGTGAAGGAGAAGAAGGCAGAGGAGGGGGAAGGAGAGGAAGGAAGAGGAGGAAGAGGAGGGGGAAAGAGGAAGAAGAGGAGAGGTAAGGAGAGGAATGAAGAGGAGGAAGAGGAGGAGGAATGAGAGGAAGGAAGAGGAGGAAGAGGAGAGGTAAGGAGAGGAATGAAGAGGAGGAAGAGGAGGAGTAAAGAGAGGAAGGAAGAGGAGGAAGAGGAGAGGTAAGGAGAGGAATGAAGAGGAGGAAGAGGAGGAGGAAAGAGAGGAAGGAAGATGAGGAAGAGGAGGGGGAAGGAGAGGAAGAGCAGCCAGCGAAGTCAAGAGTACCAGCCTCCTATGGATGCTCCCACAATGCACCATAATGCATCTCTATAACCATTCTATACATCTCCATGGAAACAGGAGTGAGGAGGCAGGAGGTGAGGCAGCGATGGGGAGAGTTCGGTGTCAGTAAGTCTCAACCAGCCCAACACATCAGTGCTCAACGTACTGTACTCTCAACCAAACGATGTCCAAGTTCAAACCGGGTCATGGTGAAGCAGGGCTGAAGGGGCAGCTCAGGGTAACAGGAACAGAGCCACACATTCCCACATAATACTCCCTCTCCCTTTCCTCTCTCTCTCACACAGATCCACACACACATACAGCAATAGAGAGGGAGCAGTGTGTGTCTGTGTGTTTCACCATGGTCATACAGTGTGTCTCATGTCTTTGTGTGGCGGAGGCAGTAGATGATGATATCTACATTTCTGGATAACTCTCTCTACATCTCTATATATCTATATTTCTCTATAACTCTATAACTCTATATCTCTCTATAACTCTATATCTCTCTATAACTCTATATCTCTCTATAACTCTATATCTCTCTATAACTCTATAACTCTATATCTCTCTATATCTCTATAACTCTATATCTCTCTATAACACTATAACTCTATATCTCTCTATAACTCTATATCTCTATAACTCTATAACTCTATATCTCTCTATAACTCTATATCTCTCTATCTCTCTATAACTCTATATCTCTATAACTCTATAACTCTATATCTCTCTATAACTCTATATCTCTCTATAACTCTATATCTCTCTATAACTCTATACTCTATATCTCTATATCTCTATATCTCTCTATAACTCTATATCTCTATAACTCTATAACTCTATAACTCTATATCTCTCTATATCTCTATAACTCTATATCTATCTCTATATCTCTATAACTCTCTCTATATCTCTATAACTCTATATCTATCTCTATATCTCTCTCTATATCTCTATAACTCTCTCTATATCTCTATATCTCTATATCTCTATATCTATCTCTATATCTCTATAACTCTCTCTAAATCTCTATAACTCTATATCTATCTCTATATCTCTATAACTCTATATCTATCTCTATAACTCTATATCTATCTCTATAACTATCTCTCTATAACTCTCTCTATATCTCTATATCTCTATAACTCTCTCTATATCTCTATAACTCTATATCTATCTCTCTATATCTCTATAACTCTATAACTCTATATCTATCTCTATATCTCTCTCTATATTTCTATAACTCTCTCTATAACTCTCTCTATATCTCTATATCTCTATAACTCTATATCTATCTCTATATCTCTATATCTCTATAACTCTCTCTATATCTCTATAACTCTATATCTCTATATCTATCTCTATATCTATCTCTATATCTCTATAACTCTCTATATCTCTATATCTCTATATCTCTATAACTCTCTATATCTCTATATCTCTATATCTCTATAACTCTATATCTATATCTCTCTCTATATTTCTATAACTCTCTCTATATCTCTATATCTCTATATCTCTCTATAACTCTATATCTATCTCTATAACTCTATATCTCTCTATAACTCTATATCTCTATATAACTCTATATCTCTCTATAACTCTCTCTATATCTCTATAACTCTATATCTCTTTATAACTCTATATCTATATCTCTCTATAACTCTATATCTCTCTATAACTCTATATCTCTATAACTCTCTCTATATCTCTATAACTCTATATCTATATCTCTCTATATCTCTATAACTCTCTCTATAACTCTATATCTATCTCTATAACTCTCTCTATATCTCGCTCTATATCTCTATAACTCTCTCTATATCTCTCTATAACTCTATATCTATAACTCTATATCTATCTCTATATCTCTATATCTCTATAACTCTCTCTATATCTCTATAACTCTCTCTATATCTCTCTATATATCTCGCTTTATATATCTCGCTCTATATCTCTCTCTCTGTCTCTATACATATATATATATATATATCAGTTAAATTCAAGGGGCTTTATTGGCATGGGAAACATATGTTAACATTGACAAAGCAGGTGGAGTAGATAATATACAAAAGTGAAATAAACAATAAAAATGAACAGTAAACATTACACTCACATTAGTTCCAAAAGAATAAAGACATTACAAATGTCATATTATGCATATACAGTGGGGCAAAAAAGTATTTAGTCAGCCACCAATTGTGCAAGTTCTCCCACTTAAAAAGATGAGAGAGGCCTGTAATTTTCATCATAGGTACACTTCAACTATGACAGACAAAATGAGGGAAAAAAATCCAGAAAATCACATTGTAGGATTTTTTATGAATTTATTTGCAAATTATGGTGGAAAATAAGTATTTGGTCACCTACAAACAAGCAAGATTTCTGGCTCTCACAGACCTGTAACTTCTTCTTTAAGAGGCTCCTCTGTCCTCCACTCGTTACCTGTATTAATGGCACCTGTTTGAACTTGTTATCAGTATAAAAGACACCTGTCCACAACCTCAAACAGTCACACTCCAAACTCCACTATGGCCAAGACCAAAGAGCTGTCAAAGGACACCAGAAACAAAATTGTAGACCTGCACCAGGCTGGGAAGACTGAATCTGCAATAGGTAAGCAGCTTGGTTTGAAGAAATCAACTGTGGGAGCAATTATTAGGAAATGGAAGACATGCAAGACCACTGATAATCTCCCTCGATCTGGGGCTCCACGCAAAATGATCACAAGAATGGTGAGCAAAAATCCCAGAACCACACGGGGGGACCTAGTGAATGACCTGCAGAGAGCTGGGACCAAAGTAACAAAGCCTACCATCAGTAACACACTACGCCGCCAGGGACTCAAATCCTGCAGTGCCAGACGTGTCCCCCTGCTTAAGCCAGTACATGTCCAGGCCCGTCTGAAGTTTGCTAGAGAGCATTTGGATGATCCAGAAGAAGTTTGGGAAAATGTCATATGGTCAGATGAAACCAAAATATAACCTTTTGGTAAAAACTCAACTCGTCGTGTTTGGAGGACAAAGAATGCTGAGTTGCATCCAAAGAACACCATACCTACTGTGAAGCATGGGGGTGGAAACATCATGTTTTGGGGCTGTTTTTCTGCAAAGGGACCAGGACGACTGATCCGTGTAAAGGAAAGAATGAATGGGGCCATGTATCGTGAGATTTTGAGTGAAAACCTCCTTCCATCAGCAAGGGCATTGAAGATGAAACGTGGCTGGGTCTTTCAGCATGACAATGATCCCAAACACACCGCCCGGGCAATGAAGGAGTGGCTTCGTAAGAAGCATTTCAAGGTCCTGGAGTGGCCTAGCCAGTCTCCAGATCTCAACCCCATAGAAAATTTTTGGAGGGAGTTGAAAGTCCGTGTTGCCCAGCAACAGCCCCAAAACATCACTGCTCTAGAGGAGATCTGCATGGAGGAATGGGCCAAAATACCAGCAACAGTGTGTGAAAACCTTGTGAAGACTTACAGAAAATGTTTGACCTCTGTCATTGCCAACAATGGGTATATAGCAAAGTATAGAGATAAACTTTTGTTATTGACCAAATACTTATTTTCCACCATAATTTGCAAATAAATTCATTAAAAATCCTACAATGTGATTTTCTGGACTTTTTTTCTCTCATTTTGTCTGTCATAGTTGAAGTGTACCTATGATGAAAATTACAGGCCTCTCTCGTCTTTTTAAGTGGGAGAACTTGCACAATTGGTGGCTGACTAAATACTTTTTTGCCCCACTATATACACTGTTGTAGCGATGTGCACATGGTTAAAGTACAAAAGGGAAAATAAATAAGCATAAATATGGGTTGTATTTACAATGGTGTTTGTTCTTCATTGATTGACCTTTTCTTGTGGCAACAGGTCACAAACCTTGCTGCTGTGATGGCACACTGTGGTATTTCACCCAGTAGATATGGGAGTTTATCAAAATTGGATTTATTTTTGAATTCTTTGTGGATCTGTGTAATCTGAGGGAAATATGTGTCAGCCTGTCTTCTCTTGAGAGCCAGGTCTGCCTACGGCGGCCTTTCTCAATAGCAAGGCCATGCTCACTGAGTCTGCACATAGTCAAAGCTTTCCTTAAGTTTGGGTCAGTCACAGTGGTCAGGTATTCTGCCACTGTGTACTCTCTGTTTAGGGCCAAATATCATTCCAGTTTGCTCAGTTTTTTTGTTAATTCTTTCCAATGTGTCAAGTAATTATATTTTTGTTTTGTCATGATTTGGTTGGGTCTAATTGTGTTGCTGTCCTGGGGCTCTGTAGGGTGTGTTTGTGTTTGTGAACAGAGCCCCAGGACCAGCTTGCTTAGGGGACTCTTCTCCAGGTTAATCTCTCTGTAGGTGATGGCTTTGTGTCTCTCTCTATGTATCTCTGTATATATATCTCTGTATATATATCTCTGTATATATATATATCTATCTCTATATATCGATCTCTATATATGGCTCTATACATGTCTCTCTAAATCTCTCTCTATATATATATATATATCTCTATATCTCTCTCTATCTCTCTCTATATCTCTCTTTCTATATCTCTCTATATCTCTTTAATTGCAGTCACTGTACTCATAATATACAGGAGAACGATCGCCTTACGGCGAGGATAGCTGTGCTGCAAGCCCAGCTTCAGACGCAATCGTTAGGCAAGGGTAATTTCTGTACCAATAAGTACAGATAGTAGTATAAACCACCTCGCACAGTCCCCGCAGCCGGACAACTTTCTCATGGCTTCCGGAAGGAAATGCTGTAGGAATGCTCAACCGGTGTCGCTCATTCACCCGACAGAAACTTTCAACCGGTTTTCCCCATAAAGCAACGAGTCGGAGTCAGAGGCCGAGCCTTCTCTGGTCTCTACTCCTCCCGTTACGGGGTCTGAGATGCTGAAGCCTCCCACCATTAGCTCTGACAAAATGAAAACCCTAGTCATTGGCGACTCCATTAACTGCAGTATTAGACTTAAAACGAATCACCCAGCGATCATACACTGTTTACCAGGGGGCAGGGCTACCGACGTTAAGGCTAATCTGAAGATGGTGCTGGCTAAAGCTAAAACTGGTGAGTGTAGAGAGTATAGAGATATTGTTATCCACGTCGGCACCAACGATGTTAGGATGAAACAGTCAGAGGTCACCAAGCGCAACATAGCTTCAGCATGTAAATCAGCTAGAAAGATGTGTCGGCATCGAGTAATTGTCTCTGGCCCCCTCCCAGTTAGGGGGAGTGATGAGCTCTACAGCAGAGTCTCACAACTCAATCGTTGGTTGAAAACTGTTTTCTGCCCCTCCCAAAATATAGAATTTGTAGATAATTGGCCCTCTTTCTGGGACTCACCCACAAACAGGACCAAGCCTGGCCTGCTGAGGAGTGATGGACTCCATCCTAGCTGGAGGGGTGCTCTCATCTTATCTACGAACATAGACAGGGCTCTAACTCCCCTAGCTCCACAATGAGATAGGCAGCAGGCTGTTAGCCATCCTGCCAGCTTAGTGGAGTCTGCCACTAGCACAGTCAGTGTAGTCAGCTCAGCTATCCCCATTGAGACCGTGTCTGTGCCTCGACCTAGGTTGGGCAAAACTAAACATGGCGGTGTTCGACTTAGCAATCTCACTATAAAGACCTCCATTCCTGCCATTATTGAAATAGATCGTGATATCTCACATCTCAAAATAGGGTTACTTAATGTTAGATCCCTCACTTCCAAGGCAGTTATAGTCAATGAACTAATCACTGATCATAATCTTGATGTGATTGGCCTGACTGAAACATGGCTTAAGCCTGATGAATTTACTGTGTTAAATGAGGCCTCACCTCCTGGTTACACTAGTGACCATATCCCCCGCGCATCCCGCAAAGGCGGAGGTGTTGCTAACATTTACGATAGCAAATTTCAATTTACAAAAACAAAAACAACGTTTTCGTCTTTTGAGCTTCTAGTCATGAAATCTATGCAGCCTACTCAATCACTTTTTATAGCTACTGTTTACAGGCCTCCTGGGCCATATACAGCGTTCCTCACTGAGTTCCCTGAATTCCTATCGGACCTTGTAGTCATGTTAGATAATATTCACATTTTTGGTGACTTTAATATTCACATGGAAAAGTCCACAGACCCACTCCAAAAGGCTTTCGGAGCCATCATCGACTCAGTGGGTTTTGTCCAACATGTCTTCGGACCTACTCACTGCCACAGTCATACTCTGGACCTAGTTTTGTCCCATGGAATAAATATTGTGGATCTAAATGTTTTTCCTCATAATCCTGGACTATCGGACCACCATTTTATTACGTTCGAAATCACAACAAATAATCTGCTCAGACCCCAACCAAGGATCATCAAAAGTCGTGCTATAAATTCTCAGACAACCCAAAGATTCCTTGATGCCCTTCCAGACTCCCTCTGCCTACCCAAGGACGTCAGAGGACAAAAATCCGTTAACCACCTAACTGAGGAACTCAATTTAACCTTGCGCAATACCCTATATGCAGTCGCAACCCTAAAAACTAAAAACATTTGTCATAAGAAACTAGCTCCCTGGTATACAGAAAATACCTGAGCTCTGAAGCAAGCTTCCAGAAAATTGGAACGGAAATGGCGCCACACCAAACTGGAAGTCTTCCAACTAGCTTGGAAAGACAGTACCGTGCTGTATCGAATTACCTTTTAATGGTATCAGACCGAGGCTCTGCATCTGTCCTCGTGCTCCTAGATCTTAGTGCTGCTTTTGATACCATCGATCACCACATTCTTTTGGAGAGATTGGAAACCCAAATTGGTCAACACGGACAAGTTCTGGCCTGGTTTAGATCTTATCTGTTGGAAAGATATCAGTTCCTCTGACAAAACAACTGTAAATTCCGGTGTTCCTCAAGATTCCGTTTTAGGACCACTATTGTTTTCATTATATATTTTACTTCTTGGGGATGTCATTCGAAAACACAATGTTAACTTTCACTGCTATGCGGACGACACACAGCTGTACATTTTGATGAAACATGGTGAAGACCCAAAATTGCCCTCGCTGGACACCTGTGTATCAGACATAAGGAAGTGGATGGCTGCAAACTTTCTACTTTTAAACTCGGACAAAACAGAGATGCTTGTTCTAGGTCCAAAGAAACAGAGAGATCTTCTGTTGAATCTGACAATTCATCTTGATGGTTGTACAGTCGTCTCAAATAAAACTGTGAAGGACATCGGCGTTACTCTGGACCCTGATCTCTCTTTTGACGAACATATCAAGACTGTTTCAAGGACAGCTGTTTCCCATCTACGTCACATTGCAAAAATCAGAAACTTTCTGTCCAGAAATGATGCAGAAAAATGTATCTATGCTTTTGTCACTTCTAGGTTAGACTACTGCAATGCTCTACTTTCCGTCTAGACGGATAAAGCACTAAATAAACTTCAGTTAGTGCTAAACACGGCTGCTAGAATCTTGACTAGAACCAAAACATTTGATCCTATTACTCCAGTGCTACACTCCCTACACTGGCTTCCTGTTAAGGCAAGGGCTGATTTCAAGGTTTTACTGCTAACCTACAAAGCATTACATAGGCTTGCTCCTACCTACCATTCCGATTTGGTCCTGCCGTACATACCTACACGTACGCTACGGTCACAAGACGCAGGCCTCCTAATTGTCCCTAGAATTTCTAAGCAAACAGCTGGAGGCTTTCTCCTATAGAGCTCCATTTTTATGGAATGGTCTGCCTATCCATGTGAGAGACGCAGACTCGGTCTCAACCTTTAAGTCTTTATTGAAGACTCATCTCTTCAGTAGGTCCTATGATTGAGTGTAGTCTGGCCCAGGAGTGTGAAGGTGAACGGAAAGGCACTGGAGCAACGAACCACCCTTGCTGTCTCTGCCTGGCCGGTTCTCCTCTCTCCACTGGGATTCTCTGCCTCTGACCCTATTACAGGGGCTGAGTCACTGGCCTACTGGTGCTCTTCCATGCCGTCCCTAGGAGGGGTGCGTCACTTGAGTGGGTTGAGGCACTGACGTGGTCTTCCTGTCTGGGTTGGCAGTGGCGGAGATCTTTGTGGGCTATACTCGGCCTTGTCTCAGGATGGTAAGTTGGTGGTTGAAGTTTTTCTCTCTAGTGGTGTGGGGGCTGTGCTTTGGCAAAGTGAGTGGGGTTATATCCTGCCTGTTTGGCCCTGTCCGGGGGTATCATCGGATTGGGCCACAGTGTCTCCTGACCCCTCCTGTCTCAGCCTCCAGTATTTATGCTGCAGTAGTTAATGTGTCGGGGGGCTAGGGTCAGTCTGTTATATCTGGAGTACTTCTCCTGTCTTATCCGGTGTCCTGTAGCCTCAGGACTACCTGGCATGATGACTCCTTGCTGTCCCCAGTCCACCTGGCCGTGCTGCTGCTCCAGTTTTAGCTGTTCTGCTTGCGGCTATGGAACCCTGACCTGTTCACCGGACGTGCTACCTGTCCCAGACCTGCTGTTTTCAACTCTCTAGAGACAGCAGGAGTGGTAGAGATACTCTCAATGATCGGCAATGAAAAGCCAACTGACATTTACTCCTGAGGTGCTGACCTGTTGCACCCTCGACAACTACTGTGATTATTATTATGTAACCATGCTGGTCATTTATGAACATTTGATCATCATGGCCATGTTCTGTTATAATCTCCACCCGGCACAGCCAGAAGAGGACTGGCCACCCCTCATAGCCTGGTTCCTCTCTAGGTTTCTTCCTAGGTTCCTGCCTTTCTAGGGAGTTTTTCCTAGCCACCGTGCTTCTACATCTGCATTGCTTGCTGTTTGGGGTTTTAGGCTGGGTTTCTGTACAGCACTTCGAGACATCAGCTGATGTAAGAAGGGCTTTATAAATAAATTAGATTTGAAATTTGACTTGATCTCTATATATCTCTCTCTATATCTCTCTCTATATCTCTCTCTATATCTCTCTATATATATCTCTATCTATACATCTCTCTCTATATCTCTATCTATACATCTCTATCTATACATCTCTCTCTACATATATCTCTCTATATGTCTCTCTCTCTGTATCTCTCTATATATCTCTCTCAGAGCTTCTGCTATCTTTATGTTTACATAACTACAGCTTGCAAGGTCTGGGAAAAACACAGTGACACACACACACAAACACACAGTGACACACACATCTCAGATATTATGAAAAGAGAAAAAGGGAAGGGAGGGGATGATAAAAATAAAGGCAAGTAAGAAAAGAGAAGCAACAAGAAACTGAAGGTGAGAAAGAAGGACAGCAATATGGAGAGAGAGATACAGAGACAAGAGAGAGGGGGGGGATACAGAGACAAGAGAGAGAGGGGGGGATACAGAGATGAGAGAGAGATACAGAGACAAGAGAGAGGGGGGGATACAGAGATGAGAGAGAGATACAGAGACAAGAGAGAGGGGGGGATACAGAGATATGAGAGAGAGAGGGGGGGGGATACAGAGATGAGAGAGAGATACAGAGACAAGAGAGAGGGGGGGATACAGAGATATGAGAGAGAGAGGGGGGGGATACAGAGATGAGAGAGAGAGATACAGAGACAAGAGAGAGAGGGGGATACAGAGATGAGAGAGGGGGGGATACAGAGATGAGAGGGGGGGGATACCGAGATGAGAGAGAGAGAGAGAGAGAGAGAGAGAGAGAGAGAGAGAGAGAGAGAGAGAGAGAGAGAGAGAGAGAGAGAGAGAGAGAGAGAGAGACGGGGGGCGGGGAAAGAGAGAGATACAGAGACAGAGACAGAGAGGGAGAGAAAGAGAGAGAGACGCCATTCTACGACACCAACATGCATTTCTTTATGTCAGATAAGGCCTGGCCACTGCTACATATATACATATCTGCTACATATCTGCTACACAGATATAGGCGTACAGAAGGAGGCTAATTTGTACATTTCCTCTCTCTTATAAAGAGATCTACATGTGTTTGAGGGAAAGGGAAAGGCCAACAGCTCAACTGGCCAGCGGAAACTCCAGCGCTGCTAAGGTCCACCATCACACAAGACACATGTAGCCCAGGCTAACATACACACTCTGTCCTCCTTCCTCACCTCTCTCCTCCCTCTCTCCTCACCTCACCTCTCCCTCTCTCCTCACCTCTCTCTCTCTCCCCCACCTCACCTCTCTCTCTCCTCCCTTCTCACCCTCTCTGTCATCCCTCTCTCCTCACCTCTCCCTCTCTCCTCACCTCTCTCTCTCTCCCCCACCTCACCTCTCTCTCTCCTCCCTTCTCACCCTCTCTCTCCTCCCTCTCTCCTCACCTCTCCCTCTCTCCTCACCTCTCTCTCTCTCCCCCACCTCACCTCTCTCTCTCCTCCCTTCTCACCCCTCTCTCTCCTCCCTCCTTATCCTCTCTCTCTCCTCCCTTCTCACCATCTCTCTCTCCTCTCTCTCTCCTCACCTCTCTCTCTCTCCCCCACCTCACCTCTGTCTCTCCTCTCTTCTCACCCCTCTCTCTCCTCCCTCCTTATCCTCTCTCTCTCCTCCCTTCTCACCCTCTTTCTCTCCTCCCACCTTATCCTCTCTCTCTTCTCCCTCATCCCCTCTCTCTCTCTCCTCCCTCATCCTCTCTCTTCTCCCTCATCCCCTCTCTCTCTCTCCTCCCTCATCCTCACTCTCCTCCCTCATCCTCTCTCTCCTCCCTCCTCACCCTCTCTCCTCCCTCCTCACCCTCTCTTTCCACCCTCCCCTCCTCACCCTCTCTCTCCTCTCCCCCCCTCTCTCTCCCCCCTCACCCTCTCTCTCCTCTCCTCCCCCCCTCTCTCCTCCCTCCTTATCCTCTCTCTCTCCTCCCTCCTTATCCTCTCTCTCTCCTCCCTCCTTATCCTTTCTCTCTCCTCCCCCACTCTCTCACATCCCTCTCTCTCTCCCCCCTTCCCCAAGGAATTAAAACATTCCATGTGTCCTCCTTCCTATTTCAGGGAACTGCTGACCTCACAATGAGCTCTAATTCCATTAGATCCTGATGCATTCCGACACAGAGTCCCAAATGGCACCCTATTCCATATACAGTGCACTACTTTTGACCAAGGCCAATAGTGCTCTAGTCAAAAGAAGTGCACTTTGTGGGAAATAGGGCTCCTAGTTGTGTAAATCCAGCTTCTCTATCTGTTGATTTCCCAGACAGTAAAATTTTCCCATGGGAAGAGCTGGGATACACAGAGAGAGAGACAGAGACAGAGAGAGAGACAGAGAGAGACAGAGAGAGAGAGACAGAGAGAGAGACAGGAGAGACAGAGACAGAGACAGAGACAGAGACAGAGACAGGAGAGAGAGAGAGAGAGACAGAGACAGAGACAGAAACAGGAGAGAGAGGAGAGAGACAGAGACACAGAGAGACAGAGAGAGAGAGAGAGACAGAGAGAGACAGAGACAGAGACAGAGAGAGAGATAGAGACAGAGAGAGAGTCAGAGAGACAGAGACAGAGAGAGTCAGAGAGAGAGAGAGAGAGAGAGAGAGAGAGAGGAGAGAAGTCCAGACAGATGAGAGTGGCTGTAGGGAAGCATTATGGTGACAGTCAGCAACCCAACCACTGCTTTACTTCTCTCTTTTCTATTCATGTTCTCCCTCAACTTTGTAGAGGAAGATTGTGTGTGTGTGTGTGTGTGTGCGTGCGTGCGTGCGTGTGTGTGTGTGCGTGAGTGTGTGCGTGCGTGTCATTCTCTGTTGAGGACAGAACACAGAACAGTGTACACTGTAGAGAACAGAAACAGACCAGAGAAACAGAGACACCCCCACGGAACCCTGGCAGTAGTTCGAACCACAGAACACTTGCTCTGGCTTTGTTCACAGCTGGACCGTCGCCGGGGCAATGGGCTAAGCCAAAAAGTGCAGTGGAGGGGAAAAATAACATGATTTAAAAGAAAGAGAAAAGTTGAAGTTATGTAGCTGGAGAGAAAAGGCTGGGCTTGCAGCCAAGACAGGAAGTTGTTAAGAGTTTTTTTCTTCTCTGTATTTCACCTGACTTTATCTCCCCCTCCTGATTCCCCTTCTCATTTGTCCCAACACTCACTGTCTCTCTCTCTAGCACAACACTCACTGTCTCTCTCTCTATCACAACACTCACTGTCTCTCTCTCTAAACACTCACTGTCTCTCTCTCTCTAAACACTCACTGTCTCTCTCTCTATCACAACACTCACTGTCTCTCTCTCTATCACAACACTCACTGTCTCTCTCTCTAGCACAACACTCACTGTCTCTCTCTCTATCCCTCTCTCTCTATCACAACACTCACTGTCTCTCTCTCTATCACAACACTCACTGTCTCTCTCTCTCTCACAACACTCACTGTCTCTCTCTCTCAACACTCACTGTCTCTCTCTCTATCACAACACTCACTGTCTCTCTCTCTATCCCTCTCTCTCTATCACAACACTCACTGTCTCTCTCTCTATCACAACACTCACTGTCTCTCTCTCTATCACAACACTCACTGTCTCTCTCTCTCTATCACAACACTCACTGTCTCTCTCTCTATCACAACACTCACTGTCTCTCTCTCTATCCCTCTCTCACAACACTCACTGTCTCTCTCTCACAACACTCACTGTCTCTCTCTCTATCACAACACTCACTGTCTCTCTCTCTATCACAACACTCACTGTCTCTCTCTCTCTATCACAACACTCACTGTCTCTCTCTCTCTATCACAACACTCACTGTCTCTCTCTCTATCACAACACTCACTGTCTCTCTCTCTCTATCACAACACTCACTGTCTCTCTCTCTATCACAACACTCACTGTCTCTCTCTCTATCCCTCTCTCTCAACACTCACTGTCTCTCTCTCTATCACAACACTCACTGTCTCTCTCTCTATCACAACACTCACTGTCTCTCTCTTTATCCTCTCTCTCTATCACAACACTCACTGTCTCTCTCTCTCTATCCCTCTCTCTCTATCACAACACTCACTGTCTCTCTCTCTATCCCTCTCTCTCAACACTCACTGTCTCTCTCTCTATCACAACACTCACTGTCTCTCTAGCACAACACGGGCAGGGTGAGTTAGCTAGCTGCTAACTGGTTGAGAACAGAGACACGGGCAGGGTGAGTTAGCTAGCTGCTGACTGGTTGAGAACAGAGACACGGGCAGGGTGAGTTAGCTAGCTGCTGACTGGTTGAGAACAGAGACACGGGCAGGGTGAGTTAGCTAGCTGCTAACTGGTTGAGAACAGAGACACGGGCAGGGTGAGTTAGCTAGCTGCTGACTGGTTGAGAACAGAGACACGGGCAGGGTGAGTTAGCTAGCTGCTAACTGGTGGAGAACAGAGACACGGGCAGGGTGAGTTAGCTAGCTGCTGACTGGTTGAGAATAGAGACACGGGCAGGGTGAGTTAGCTAGCTGCTAACTGGTTGAGAACAGAGACACGGGCAGGGTGAGTTAGCTAGCTGCTGACTGGTTGAGAACAGAGACACGGGCAGGGTGAGTTAGCTAGCTGCTGACTGGTTGAGAACAGAGACACGGGCAGGGTGAGTTAGCTAGCTGCTGTCTGGTTGAGAACAGAGACACGGGCAGGGTGAGTTAGCTAGCTGCTGACTGGTTGAGAACAGAGACACGGGCAGGGTGAGTTAGCTAGCTGCTGACTGGTTGAGAACAGAAACACGGGCAGGGTGAGTTAGCTAGCTGCTGACTGGTTGAGAACAGAGACACGGGCAGGGTGAGTTAGCTAGCTGCTGACTGGTTGAGAACAGAGACACGGGCAGGGTGAGTTAGCTAGCTGCTGACTGGTTGAGAACAGAGACACGGGCAGGGTGAGTTAGCTAGCTGCTAACTGGTTGAGAACAGAGACACGGGCAGGGTGAGTTAGCTAGCTGCTGACTGGTTGAGAACAGAGACACGGGCAGGGTGAGTTAGCTAGCTGCTGACTGGTTGAGAACAGAGACATGGGCAGGGTGAGTTAGCTAGCTGCTGACTGGTTGAGAACAGAGACACGAGCAGGGTGAGTTAGCTAGCTGCTAACTGGTTGAGAACAGAGACACGGGCAGGGTGAGTTAGCTAGCTGCTGACTGGTTGAGAACAGAGACACGGGCAGGGTGAGTTAGCTAGCTGCTGACTGGTTGAGAACAGAGACACGGGCAGGGTGAGTTAGCTAGCTGCTAACTGGTTGAGAACAGAGACACGGGCAGGGTGAGTTAGCTAGCTGCTGACTGGTTGAGAACAGAGACACGGGCAGGATGAGTTAGCTAGCTGCTGACTGGTTGAGAACAGAGACACGGGCAGGGTGAGTTAGCTAGCTGCTGACTGGTTGAGAACAGAGACACGGGCAGGGTGAGTTAGCTAGCTGCTAACTGGTTGAGAACAGAGACACGGGCAGGGTGAGTTAGCTAGCTGCTGACTGGTTGAGAACAGAGACACGGGCAGGGTGAGTTAGCTAGCTGCTAACTGGTTGAGAACAGAGACACGGGCAGGGTGAGTTAGCTAGCTGCTGACTGGTTGAGAACAGAGACACGGGCAGGGTGAGTTAGCTAGCTGCTGACTGGTTGAGAACAGAGACACGGGCAGGGTGAGTTAGCTAGCTGCTAACTGGTTGAGAACAGAGACACGGGCAGGGTGAGTTAGCTAGCTGCTGACTGGTTGAGAACAGAGACACGGGCAGGATGAGTTAGCTAGCTGCTGACTGGTTGAGACCAGAGACACGGGCAGGGTGAGTTAGCTAGCTGCTGACTGGTTGAGAACAGAGACACGGGCAGGGTGAGTTAGCTAGCTGCTAACTGGTTGAGAACAGAGACACGGGCAGGGTGAGTTAGCTAGCTGCTAACTGGTTGAGAACAGAGACACGGGCAGGGTCAGTTAGCTAGCTGCTGACTGGTTGAGAACAGAGACACGGGCAGGGTGAGTTAGCTAGCTGCTGACTGGTTGAGAACAGAGACACGGGCAGGGTGAGTTAGCTAGCTGCTGACTGGTTGAGAACAGAGACACGGGCAGGGTGAGTTAGCTAGCTGCTGACTGGTTGAGAACAGAGACACGGGCAGGGTGAGTTAGCTAGCTGCTAACTGGTTGAGAACAGAGACACGGGCAGGGTGAGTTAGCTAGCTGCTGACTGGTTGAGAACAGAGACACGGGCAGGGTGAGTTAGCTAGCTGCTGACTGGTTGAGAACAGAGACACGGGCAGGGTGATCTGATCATCCAGATAATTAGAGACAGGGAGAGCATTACTGGGAAAGACAGGAGGGAGGAGGGAGGGAAAGAAGGGAGGAATGAGAGAGGAGAGGAAAGGAGAGAGAAGACAACAGTGGGGAAGATGAGAGCAAAGGGAAGAGAAGGGAGAGAGAGAGAGAGGGGTCAGGGGGCGATAGTTCGTAGGACAGCTACACTAAGAGGGTCCACCTGGATCTCGTGACTTCAACTCACTCTGACTTGTTTTCTGAGCCACCAAACTAATGGTAAAGTTACCACAAAGATTTCGATAACTTTCATCTGTGGTTACCAGACTGTTAGCTAATGCTGTAACATGACTGAACAAGGTTAGTGGCTAGTGATAACTGGGTTACCTGTTAGTGAGTAGCTTTAGAACAGCCCATCACATGGATTATGAATATAACATGTGGAGAGAAAAAATACAACTGTGTCCCCGGTAATATGGGTAATATGGATAATATGGGTAATATGGGTAATATGGGTAATATGGGTAATATGGGTAATATGGGTAATGTGGGTAATATGGATAATATGGATAATATGGATAATGTGGATAATATGGGTAGTATGGATAATATGGGTAATATGGATAATATGGGTAATATGGATAATATGGATAATGTGGGTAATA
>NC_092116.1:26329904-26358327 GCF_045679555.1 Salvelinus alpinus
TTTTATATTTCTACTACTGACTGTCAGCAATTTTTTTAATATATTTTTTTTAATTATTATTATTTACTACCATTTTATATTATTATTCATCATTATTGTATTATAATGTATGTTGTATTATATATATTGTATCCATTGTTGCTTTGGAAATATTGACACAATGTTTTTCATGGCAATAAAGCAGCTTGAATTTGAGAGAGAGAGAGAGAGAGAGAGAGAGAGAGAGAGAGAGAGAGAGAGAGAGAGAGAGAGAGAGAGAGAGAGAGAAAGAAAGAGAGAAAGAAAGAAAGAAAGAAAGAAAGAAAAAGAAGGAGAAAGATGAAAAAAGGAGAGAGAAAGAGGGAGAGAGAAAGAGAGAGAGAGAAAGAGGGAGAAAGAGGGAGAGAGATAGAGAGAAAGAGAGAAAGAGGGAGAGCGATAGAGAGAAAGAGAGAGAGAGAAAGAGAGAGAGAAAGAGAGTGACAGCTTCCAGTGATGGTATATATATACACTGCTCAAAAAAATAAAGGGAACACTAAAATAACACATCCTAGATCTGAATGAATGAAATATTCTTATTAAATACTTTTTTCTTTACATAGTTGAATGTGCTGACAACAAAATCACACAAAAATGTATCAATGGAAATCAAATTTATCAACCCATGGAGGTCTGGATTTGGAGTCAAAATTAAAGTGGAAAACCACACTACAGGCTGATCCAACTTTGATGTAATGTCCTTAAAACAAGTCAAAATGAGGCTCAGTAGTGTGTGTGGCCTCCACGTGCCTGTATGACCTCCCTACCATGCCTGGGCATGCTCCTGATGAGGTGGCGGATGGTCTCCTGAGGGATCTCCTCCCAGACCTGGACTAAAGCATCCGCCAACTCCTGGACAGTCTGTGGTGCAACGTGGCGTTGGTGGATGGAGCGAGACATGATGTCCCAGATGTGCTCAATTGGATTCAGGTCTGGGGAACGGGCGGGCCAGTCTAGCATCAATGCCTTCCTCTTGCAGGAACTGCTGACACACTCCAGCCACATGAGGTCTAGCATTGTCTTGCATTAGGAGGAACCCAGGGCCAACCGCACCAGCATATGGTCTCACAAGGGGTCTGAGGATCTCATCTCGGTACCTAATGGCAGTCAGGCTACCTCTGGCGAGCACATGGAGGGCTGTGCGGCCCCCCAAAGAAATGCCACCCCACACCATGACTGACCCACCGCCAAACCGGTCATGCTGGAGGATGTTGCAGCCAGCAGAACGTTCTCCATGGCGTCTCCAGACTCTGTCACGTCTGTCACGTGCTCAGTGTGAACCTGCTTTCATCTGTGAAGAGCACAGGGCGCCAGTGGCGAATTTGCCAATCTTGGTGTTCTCTGGCAAATGCCAAACGTCCTGCACGGTGTTGGGCTGTAAGCACAACCCCCACCTGTGGACGTCGGGCCCTCATACCACCCTCATGGAGTCTGTTTCTGACCGTTTGAGCAGACACATGCACATTTGTGGCCTGCTGGAGGTCATTTTGCAGGGCTCTGGCAGTGCTTCTCCTTGCACAAAGGCGGAGGTAGCGGTCCTGCTGCTGGGTTGTTGCCCTCCTACGGCCTCCTCCACGTCTCCTGATGTACTGGCCTGTCTCCTGGTAGCGCCTCCATGCTCTGGACACTACGCTGACAGACACAGCAAACCTTCTTGCCACAGCTCGCATTGATGTGCCATCCTGGATGAGCTGCACTACCTGAGACACTTGTGTGGGTTGTAGACTCCGTCTCATGCTACCACTAGAGTGAAAGCACCGCCAGCATTCAAAAGTGACCAAAACATCAGCCAGGAAGCATAGGAACTGAGAAGTGGTCTGTGGTCACCACCTGCAGAACCACTCCTTTATTGGGGGTGTCTTGCTAATTGCCTATAATTTCCACCTTTTGTCTATTCCATTTGCACAACAGCAGGTGAAATTTATTGTCAATCAGTGTTGCTTCCTAAGTGGACAGTTTGATTTCACAGAAGTGTGATTGACTGGGAGTTACATTGTGTTGTTTAAGTGTTCCCTTTATTTTTTTGAGCAGTGTATATATATAAAAACACACACACACACACACACACACACAGAGGTCAAGGAGCGACAGAGCGAGGAACTTCTACTCATCTTCAGTTGACTTTGAAACTATTACATGATTTGGCCTCTTGATCTCTCTCTACTCTATCTTTCCCTCTCTCCCCCTTTCTTTCCACCTTACTCTCTCCCTCCTCTCTCACCCCTTTCTTTCCACATCTCTCTCTCTCCCTCTATCACTCCCGTTTCTTTCCACCTCTCTCTCTCTCTCTCCCTCCTCGATCTCTCTCTCCCTCTCTCCCCTTTCTTTCCACCTCTCTCTCTTCATCTCTCTCCCCCTTTCATTCCACCACTCTCTCTCCCTCCTTTCTTTCTCTCTCTCTCCCTTGCTCCCTCTCCTCTCTCCCTCCCTCTCTCTTTTATATATCTCTCTCCCTCTATATATATATATATATTTCCCACCTCTACCTCTCTCTCCCTCTCTCTCGCCCTCCTCTGCATATACACCTCTCTCTCTCTACCTCCTCTATATCTCTCTCTCCCTCTATATCTCTACCTCCTCTATATCTCTCTCTCCCTCTATATCTCTACCTCCTCTATATCTCTCTCTCCCTCCATCCTCCATATCTATCTCTCGCTCCTCCTCCTCTACATACACCCCCCCCTCTCTCTCCTCTACCTCTCTCCTCTCATACACCTCTCTCTCTCTCCTCTCTCATTCTATGCTCAGTGTAAGACAGTGAACAGAGGAGTTTGTAGGCCTATTCATAACATTGGCATAACACTTGGTGAAACATTCCGTGCAAAGTGAATAGCCTGTTTAACTATTGTGAGCAATAACAGGATGAAGGAAGAGATATCCTAACCAGAGATGGTTTTTATCTCCATGGAGAAAACAGATTATTTTCTGTCACCTGTGATGTGGGTAAACAAAGTCTTGTGACCTCTTGCCATGTAGCAGGAGCTCCTTCAATGTGTCTCCTACTGACCTCCAGTTAATGTCAGTGGGAGCTCCTTCCATGTGTCTCCTACTGACCTCCAGTTAATGTCAGTGGGAGCTCCTTCAATGTGTCTCCTACTGACCTCCAGTTAATGTCAGTGGGAGGTCCTTCAATGTGTCTCCTACTGACCTCCAGTTAATGTCAGTGGGAGCTCCTTCAATGTGTCTCCTACTGACCTCCAGTTAATGTCAGTGGGAGCTCCTTCCATGTGTCTCCTACTGACCTCCAGTTAATGTCAGTGGGAGCTCCTTCCATGTGTCTCCTACTGACCTCCAGTTAATGTCAGTGGGAGCTCCTTCAATGTGTCTCCTACTGACCACCAGTTAATGTCAGTGGGAGCTCCTTCAATGTGTCTCCTACTGACCTCCAGTTAATGGTGTATAGTTGTGTCTGTTGCTCAACTGACAAAACAGCTGACACAACAATGTGACACAACAATGTGACACAACAATGGAGTGAGTCATAAGAGTGTTGACCATTGAGTTACCATGGCAACACCTCCGTACTGTGGTTGACTACTGTTATGTTAGGTCTGTGTTATATTGTCAAATCAAATCAATCAAATGTTATTTGTCACGTGTGCCGAATACAACAGGTGTAGGTAGACCTTACCGTTAAATGCTTACTTACAAGCCCTTAACCAACAATGCCGGGTTTTTTTAAGTAAGAAAATGAGCTTTTTTTATATATACTTTAAACTATCCAATATAAACTCCCAGTAATTGATTTGGTATTTACCAACATTTCGGCATCACTTTGCCTTCTTCAGGGTGATTAAAAATAAATAAAAAAATAGAATGAAGTAACGTTTTTTTTTTAAAATAACACAATAAAATAATAATAACGAGGCTATATAGCGGGGGTACCGGTAGTGAGTCATTGACGTGCTATGTAATGTTATTAGACCAACACAAAGACAACATTATGAATTGTTTATCTTTGTCATTCATGACTGACGTTCCATTCTCCAATTGGAGAGTTGCTGAACTTACAATCTCATTATTGTCATACCAACATAGTAAATCACAAGTGTCCACTCTGAGTTACCATGGTACTTCACTGTGAGTTACCATGGTACTTCACTCTGAGTTACCAAGGCACTTCACTCTGAGTTACCACAGCACTTCACTGTGAGTTACCACAGCACTTCACTGTGAGTTACCACGGTACTTCACTCTGAGTTACCAAGGCACTTCACTCTGAGTTACCACAGCACTTCACTGTGAGTTGCCATGACACTTCACTCTGAGTTACCAAGGCACTTCACTCTGAGTTACCACAGCACTTCACTGTGAGTTACCACAGCACTTCACTCTGAGTTACCACGGCACTTCACTGTGAGTTACCACGGCACTTCACTCTGAGTTACCACGGCACCTCACTCTGAGTTACCACGGCACTTCACTGTGAGTTACCACGGCACTTCACTGTGAGTTACCACGGCACTTCACTCTGAGTTACCACGGCACTTCACTGTGAGTTACCACGGCACTTCACTCTGAGTTACCACGGCACTTCACTGTGAGTTACCACGGCACTTCACTCTGAGTTACCACGGCACTTCACTCTGAGTTACCACAGCACTTCACTGTGAGTTACCACGGCACTTCACTCTGAGTTACCACGGCACTTCACTGTGAGTTACCACGGCACTTCACTGTGAGTTACCACGGCACTTCACTCTGAGTTACCACGGCACTTCACTCTGAGTTACCAAGGCACTTCACTCTGAGTTACCACGGCACTTCACTGTGAGTTACCACGGCACTTCACTGTGAGTTACCACGGCACTTCACTCTGAGTTACCACGGCACTTCACTCTGAGTTACCACGGCACTTCACTCTGAGTTGCCACGACACTTCACTCTGAGTTACCACGGCACTTCACTGTGAGTTACCATGGCACCTCACTCTGAGTTGCCACGGCACTTCACTGTGAGTTACCACGGCACTTCACTGTGAGTTACCACGGCACTTCACTGTGAGTTACCACGGCACTTCACTCTGAGTTACCAAGGCACTTCACTCTGAGTTACCACGGCACTTCACTGTGAGTTACCACGGCACTTCACTGTGAGTTACCATGGTACTTCACTCTGAGTTACCACGGCACTTCACTGTGAGTTACCACGGCACTTCACTGTGAGTTACCACGGCACTTCACTGTGAGTTACCACGGCACTTCACTCTGAGTTACCATGGCACTTCACTCTGAGTTACCATGGCACTTCACTCTGAGTTACCATGGCACTTCACTCTGAGTTACCATGGCACTTCACTCTGAGTTACCATGGCACTTCACTGTGAGTTACCACGGCACTTCACTCTGAGTTACCACGGCACTTCACTGTGAGTTACCACGGCACTTCACTCTGAGTTACCATGGCACCTCACTCTGAGTTACCATGGCACTTCACTCTGAGTTACCATGGCACTTCACTGTGAGTTACCATGGCACTTCACTGTGAGTTACCACGGCACTTCACTCTGAGTTACCATGGCACTTCACTCTGAGTTACCATGGCACTTCACTCTGAGTTGCCATGGCACTTCACTGTGAGTTACCACGGCACTTCACTCTGAGTTACCACGGCACTTCACTCTGAGTTACCACGGCACTTCACTCTGAGTTACCATGGCACTTCACTCTGAGTTACCATGGCACTTCACTCTGAGTTACCATGGCACTTCACTCTGAGTTACCATGGCACTTCACTCTGAGTTACCATGGCACTTCACTCTGAGTTACCATGGCACTTCACTCTGAGTTACCATGGCACTTCACTCTGAGTTACCATGGCACTTCACTCTGAGTTGCCATGGTACTTCACTCTGAGTTACCATGGCACTTCACTCTGAGTTACCATGGCACTTCACTCTGAGTTACCATGGCACTTCACTCTGAGTTGCCATGGTACTTCACTCTGAGTTACCACGGCACTTCACTCTGAGTTACCATGGCACTTCACTCTGAGTTGCCATGACACTTCTGTAGCCTACTGTGGTTGACCTGTTATTCCAACAGCAGCATCACATCAGAACTGTTTCTCTATGTCTGACTGTAGGCATCATGACTGAGGTTCCACTCTCCAACTAAGAGCTGCTTAACTTACAATATCCTTCTCACAGGAAATATGTTTTTTCTGTTCTGGGCCATGTGTTCAGTCTCTGGTAGCTGCCTTGGCTTGGCTTGGTTTGGTTTGGCTAAACTCAAGCCAACAGGGCAGAGCAGAGACAGAGGTAGACAGCCTCAGACAGAACTGCTGTCACTTTTATTAGGTCCCAAATGGCACCCTATTGTGCACTACTTTAGACCAGAGCCCTATTCCCTATATAGTGCACTACTGTTGACCAGATCCCTATGGCACCCTATTCCCTATATAGCGCACTACTGTTGACCAGATCCCTATGGCACCCTATTCCCTAATAGTGCACTCCTGTCACCATGCGGAATAGGGTGCCATTTGGGACTTCAAATCGTGCATCGCGTGCTGTGAGTCTATTTCTAGTTTAATTAACATCTATCGGTGACACTGCCCTCGTCACGTTCATCGGAGAAATCATTATCCGGTGTGACATCTAAATCTGTAATCATGCGCGCTGTCGATATTCGTAATAGCCTATAGCTCGTGTCGCACCAAGTGACTCGGCGACAAAGTATACCGGTTGGGTTGCCACTGTGACACAATGTTGTGGAAAGCGCAGCGTTTCCAGTGGGCGCTGATGAAGTGTAGCCCATACCTTACGAAATATAGACAATAGGCTACTGTTTAGTAGCATGAATGGAATATGAGTAGAGGTTAAAAAACACAAGTCTGAAGACACAGAGTGAGATAGCGGGAGAGTCCTATTTTGTAAACAACCGTTGAAAGCTGCAGAATGCACGGTTATGGCTAAGTAACGCACACAGTGATGTGATCGTCAGCCTTTACAGTATAAACATAGCATGATTTATTTCCTCCACCATGTCCAAGTTACCTCAAACAATAACTGGCGATTATGAATCTCCCTCCCACACATTCTCAACTAAAAGTTGGCCTCAGTGGTTGAGCTCACTCCTACGGCCACACAAGTGATGTAAAATTATACAGTGTGGTTTCTTTCTTACTTTTTGGCGGTGGCTTTTTGGAGAGCGCGGTGATGTGCCGTTGTAAACTAATCACCTTGCCCTCGAGCGTTTCCGACCGGAGACAGATAGACACGAGCTCGCCCTCGAGCTCTTCCAAGATGCTGACGGTCTGTCGGGATAAATCCGAGAGCTGTCGGAGCACCGAACACAGAGAAAACCCGCACACGTCCACCAAGTCCCCGAAATTCGCATTTGGCCTCTTCGTGTCGTTTTTACAGACATCCTTGGGAACTAGCGTGCGCTTGTAGAAGGGCATTTTCCTTCCAAAAGCGCAAACCCAGTCGAAATATTATCCTCCTTCTACAGAAGCGTGTAATCCATGCGGCAACCTCTGTTATTGTTGTTGTTGTTGTTGAAGAAGAACCGTAGTAAGAGTTGTTGCGAGTCCAGTGCGTTCATTTCTTTTTGTTGTTGCATTGTGATTGACTGTCCACGACGCGATGCTCTCCGCCTCGGCACACCAGTCTGGGCTAGGGTTGTTTGTCTCTGGTCTTCCCGAAGCGAAACCTGCTGCGGGGAGGAGGAAGAGGAATCAAATCCTCTGGTCTGAGGACAGCAAGACGTCACCCCGAACCCGCACGTTGCCAAGATACTCTGCAACTTGAGACTATGTAGGCTATATGACTGATTATCTAAACTTTTGAGGCGCCTTTTAACTAATGCCACTTATATAGAGAGGCAGCCTCTCCATCTATCTTGCATCAAGTGCAAGATAGAGGCTTGATTTGTTTTAGATACATAGACCTATCTATATAGGCCCAGGCTAAATCACCAATTTGGTCATACTTCCATGATTGAATAAAACTAAAAAATTGTGAAATCTGAGGAGGTCTTCTCAACATCTCTCCATCACATTCCTGTCCGCACACACACACACACACACCTCCCTTCATCGTCAGGGTGAAGCAAATACTGACCCTCTGACCCTTATAGAAAGAAAACACCAATATAACCCAGTTGCTCTCTTTCTCTCTCCATTTCTCTCTCTCTCCATTTCTCTCTCCATTTCTCTATCTCTCTCCATTTATCTCTCTCTCTCCAGTTCTATCTCTCCATTTCTCTCTCTCTCTCCAGTTCTCTCTCTCTCTCCAGTTCTCTCTCTCCATTTATCTCTTTCTCTCCATTTATCTCTCTCTCTCCATTTATCTCTCTCTCCACTTCTTTCTCTCTCCATTTCTTTCTCTCTCTTTCTCAATTTCTCTCTCTCACTCCATTTCTCTCCCTCTCTCCATTTCTCTCGCTCTCTCCATTTTTCTCTCACCATTCTCTCTCTCCATTTCTCTCTCTCCATTTCCCTCTCTCTCTCTCCATTTCTTTCTCTCTCCTCTAGTCTCTCTCTGTGCTCCCTCTCCTCTCTCTTTCTCTCTCAGTGATGGAACAATAAGCTTTATGGGTCAGAGAGGAGTTTTCACAGCTGTACTTAAACAAGCATGGATAGAATGTTGGAAAAACTGTAATTCACCCAGGTTTAGGGAACACACTTCAACAACTATCCACTGAGTGACTCTCTCTTTCGCTTTGACCCCCTCACCCCTCCCATCTCTCTCTTTCTCTCCCTCTCTTCCCCCCAGTCCCACAAACCCCCCAGTCCCAACAATAACACCAGCCCAGCCACAATCCCCCCAGTCCCACAATCCCCCCAGTCCCAACAATAACACCAGCCCAGCCACAGTCCCCCCAGTCCCACAATCCCCCCAGTCCCAACAATAACACCCGCCCAGCCACAATCCCCCCAGTCCCAACAATAACACCCGCCCAGCCACAATCCCCCCAGTCCCAACAATAACACCCGCCCAGCCACAATCCCCCCAGTCCCAACAATAACACCCGCCCAGCCACAATCCCCCCAGTCCCAACAATAACACCCGCCCAGCCACAATCCCCCCAGTCCCAACAATAACACCCGCCCAGCCACAATCCCCCCAGTCCCAACAATAACACCCGCCCAGCCACAATCCCCCCAGTCCCACAATCCCCCCAGTCCCAACAATAACACCCGCCCAGCCACAATCCCCACAATCCCCCCAGTCCCAACAATAACACCAGCAAAGCCACAATCCCCACAATCCCCCCAGTCCCAACAATCCCCCCAGTCCCAACAATCACCTCAGCCCAGCCGTATACTGTAGCCCCAGCCATATACTATAGCACCAGCCATATACTATAGCACCAGCAGTATACTGTAGCCCCAGCAGTATACTGTAGCCCCAGCAGTATACTATAGCCCCAGCAGTATACTATAGCCCCAGCAGTATACTGTAGCCCCAGCCGTACGCTGTAGTCCCAGCAGTATACTATAGCCCCAACAGTATACTGTAGCCCCAACAGTATACTATAGCCCCAACAGTATACTATAGCCCCAGCAGTATACTGTAGCCCAAGCAGTATACTGTAGCCCCAGCAGTATACTGTAGCCCCAGCAGTATACTGGAGCCCCAGCAGTATACTGTAGCCCCAGCAGTATACTGTAGCCCCATCAGTATACTATAGCCCCAGCAGTATACTGTAGTCCCAGCAGTATACTGTAGCCCCAGCAGTATACTATAGCCCCAGCAGTATACTATAGCCCCAGCAGTATACTGTAGCCCCAGCAGTATACTATAGCCCCAGCAGTATACTGTAGCCCCAGCAGTATACTGTAGCCCCATCAGTATACTATAGCCCCAGCAGTATACTGTAGCCCCAGCAGTATACTATAGCCCCAGCAGTATACTATAGCCCCAGCCGTATACTGTAGCCCCATCAGTATACTGTAGCCCCATCAGTATACTGTAGCCCCAGCAGTATACTGTAGCCCCATCAGTATACTGTAGCCCCAGCCATATACTATAGCACCAGCAGTATACTGTAGCCCCAGCCATATACTGTAGCCCCAGCAGTATACTGTAGCCCCAGCAGTATACTGTAGCCCCAGCCATATACTGTAGCCCCAGCAGTATACTGTAGCCCCAGCAGTATACTGTAGCCCCAGCAGTATACTGTAGCCCCAGCCATATACTATAGCCCCAGCAGTATACTGTAGCCCCAGCAGTATACTGTAGCCCCAGCCATATACTGTAGCCCCAGCAGTATACTGTAGCCCCAGCCATATACTGTAGCCCCATCAGTATACTGTAGCCCCAGCCATATACTGTAGCCCCAGCAGTATACTGTAGTCCCAGCAGTATACTGTAGCCCCAGCAGTATACTGTAGCCCCAGCCATATACTGTAGCCCCAGCCATATACTGTAGCCCCAGCCATATACTATAGCCCAAGCAGTATACTGTAGCCCAGCCATATACTGTAGCCCCAGCCATATACTATAGCCCCAGCCATATACTGTAGCCCCAGCTAAATAGTCCCAGCAGTATACTGTAGCCCCAGCAGTATACTGTAGCCCCAGCAGTATACTGTAGCCCCAGCCATATACTGTAGCCCCAGCCATATACTGTAGCCCCAGCAGTATACTGTAGCCCCAGCCATATACTGTAGCCCCAGCCATATACTATAGCCCCAGCAGTATACTGTAGCCCCAGCAGTATACTGTAGCCCCAGCAGTATACTGTAGCACCAGCCATATACTGTAGCCCCAGCCATATACTGTAGCCCCAGCAGTATACTGTAGCTCCAGCAGTATACTATAGCCCCAGCAGTATACTGTAGCCCCAGCCGTACGCTGTAGTCCCAGCAGTATACTATAGCCCCAACAGTATACTGTAGCCCCAGCAGTATACTGTAGCCCCAACAGTATACTATAGCCCCAGCAGTATACTGTAGCCCCAGCAGTATACTGTAGCCCCAGCAGTATACTGTAGCCCCAGCAGTATACTGTAGCCCCAGCAGTATACTGTAGCCCCAGCAGTATACTGTAGCCCCAGCAGTATACTGTAGCCCCATCAGTATACTATAGCCCCAGCAGTATACTGTAGTCCCAGCAGTATACTGTAGCCCCAGCAGTATACTATAGCCCCAGCAGTATACTGTAGCCCCAGCAGTATACTATAGCCCCAGCAGTATACTGTAGCCCCAGCAGTATACTGTAGCCCCATCAGTATACTATAGCCCCAGCAGTATACTGTAGCCCCATCAGTATACTATAGCCCCAGCAGTATACTGTAGCCCCAGCAGTATACTATAGCCCCAGCAGTATACTATAGCCCCAGCCGTATACTGTAGCCCCATCAGTATACTGTAGCCCCATCAGTATACTGTAGCCCCAGCAGTATACGGTAGCCCCATCAGTATACTGTAGCCCCAGCCATATACTATAGCACCAGCAGTATACTGTAGCCCCAGCCATATACTGTAGCCACAGCAGTATACTGTAGCCCCAGCAGTATACTGTAGCCCCAGCAGTATACTGTAGCCCCAGCCATATACTGTAGCCCCAGCAGTATACTGTAGCCCCAGCAGTATACTGTAGCCCCAGCAGTATACTGTAGCCCCAGCCATATACTATAGCCCCAGCAGTATACTGTAGCCCCAGCAGTATACTGTAGCCCCAGCCATATACTGTCGCCTCATCAGTATACTGTAGCCCCAGCCATATACTGTAGCCCCAGCAGTATACTGTAGCCCCAGCAGTATACTATAGTCCCATCAGTATACTGTAGCCCCAGCCATATACTGTAGCCCCAGCAGTATACTGTAGTCCCAGCAGTATACTGTAGCCCCAGCAGTATACTGTAGCCCCAGCCATATACTGTAGCCCCAGCCATATACTGTAGCCCCAGCCATATACTATAGCCCCAGCAGTATACTGTAGCCCCAGCCATATACTGTAGCCCCAGCCATATACTATAGCCCCAGCCATATACTATAGCCCCAGCCATATACTGTAGCCCCAGCTAAATAGTCCCAGCAGTATACTGTAGCCCCAGCAGTATACTGTAGCCCCAGCAGTATACTGTAGCCCCAGCCATATACTGTAGCCCCAGCAGTATACTGTAGCCCCAGCCATATACTGTAGCCCCAGCCATATACTATAGCCCCAGCAGTATACTGTAGCCCCAGCAGTATACTGTAGCCCCAGCCATATACTGTAGCCCCAGCCATATACTGTAGCCCCAGCAGTATACTGTAGCCCCAGCAGTATACTGTAGCCCCAGCAGTATACTGTAGCCCCAGCAGTATACTGTAGCCCCAGCAGTATACTGTAGCTCCAGCAGTATACTGTAGCTCCAGCAGTATACTGTAGCCCCAGCCGTATACTGTAGCCCCAGCCATATACTATAGCCCCAGCAGTATACTGTAGCCCCAGCAGTATACTGTAGCCCCAGCAGTATACTGTAGCCCCATCAGTATACTGTAGCCCCAGCCATATACTATAGCCCCAGCCGTATACTGTAGCCCCAGCAGTATACTGTAGCCCCATCAGTATACTGTAGCCCCAGCTGTATACTGTAGTCCCAGCAGTATACTGTAGCTCCAGCAGTATACTGTAGCCCCAGCCATATACTATAGCCCCAGCCGTATACTGTAGCCCCAGCAGTATACTGTAGCCCCATCAGTATACTGTAGCCCCAGCTGTATACTGTAGTCCCAGCAGTATACTGTAGCTCCAGCCGTATACTGTAGCCCCAGCCATATACTATAGCCCCAGCCATATACTGTAACCCCAGCTAAATAGTCCCAGCAGTATACTGTAGTCCCAACAGTATACTGTAGCTCCAGCAGTATACTGTAGCCCCAGCCATACACTATAGCCCCAGCAGTATACTGTAGCTCCAGCAGTATACTGTAGCCCCAGCAGTATACTGTAGCCCCAGCAGTATACTGTAGCACCAGCAGTATACTGTAGCCCTAGCAGGATACTGTAGCCCCAGCCATATACTGTAGCCCCAGCAGTATACTGTAGCCCCAGCAGTATACTGTAGCCCCAGCCATATACTGTAGCCCCAGCAGTATACTGTAGCCCCAGCAGTATACTGTAGCCCCAGCAGTATACTGTAGCTCCAGCAGTATACTGTAGCTCCAGCAGTATACTATAGCCCCAGCAGTACGCTGTAGCCCCAGCCGTACGCTGTAGTCCCAGCAGTACACTATAGCCCCAACAGTATACTGTAGCCCCAGCAGTATACTGTAGCCCCAACAGTATACTATAGCCCCAGCAGTATATTGTAGCCCCAGCAGTATACTGTAGCCCCAGCAGTATACTGTAGCCCCAGCAGTATACTGTAGCCCCAGCAGTATACTGTAGCCCCAGCAGTATACTGTAGCCCCAGCAGTATACTGTAGCCCCAGCAGTATACTGTTGCCCCAGCAGTATACTGTAGCCCCAGCAGTATACTGTAGTCCCAGCAGTATACTGTAGCCCCAGCAGTATACTATAGTCCCAGCAGTATACTGTAGCCCCAGCAGTATACTATAGCCCCAGCAGTATACTGTAGCCCCAGCAGTATACTGTAGCCCCATCAGTATACTATAGCCCCAGCAGTATACTGTAGCCCCATCAGTATACTGTAGCCCCATCAGTATACTATAGCCCCAGCAGTATACTATAGCCCCAGCAGTATACTGTAGCCCCAGCAGTATACTGTAGCCCCAGCAGTATACTGTAGCCCCATCAGTATACTATAGCCCCAGCAGTATACTGTAGCCCCATCAGTATACTATAGCCCCAGCAGTATACTGTAGCCCCAGCAGTATACTATAGCCCCAGCAGTATACTGTAGCCCCAGCCGTATACTATAGCACCAGCAGTATACTGTAGCCCCAGCAGTATACTGTAGCCCCAGCAGTATACTGTAGCCCCAGCCATATACTGTCGCCTCATCAGTATACTGTAGCCCCAGCCATATACTGTAGCCCCAGCAGTATACTGTAGCCCCAGCAGTATACTGTAGCCCCAGCCATATACTGTAGCCCCAGCAGTATACTATAGCCCCATCAGTATACTGTAGCCCCAGCCATATACTGTAGCCCCAGCAGTATACTGTAGTCCCAGCAGTATACTGTAGCCCCAGCAGTATACTGTAGCCCCAGCCATATACTGTAGCCCCAGCCATATACTGTAGCCCCAGCCATATACTATAGCCCCAGCAGTATACTGTAGCCCCAGCCATATACTGTAGCCCCAGCCATATACTATAGCCCCAGCCATATACTATAGCCCCAGCCATATACTGTAGCCCCAGCTAAATAGTCCCAGCAGTATACTGTAGCCCCAGCCATATACTATAGCCCCAGCCATATACTGTAGCCCCAGCCATATACGGTAGCCCCAGCAGTATACTGTAGCCCCAGCCATATACTGTAGCCCCAGCCATATACTGTAGCCCCAGCAGTATACTGTAGCCCCAGCCATGTACTGTAGCCCCAGCCATATACTGTAGCCCCAGCAGTATACTGTAGCCCCAGCAGTATACTGTAGCCCCAGCCATATACTGTAGCCCCAGCCATATACTGTAGCCCCAGCAGTATACTGTAGCCCCAGCAGTATACTGTAGCCCCAGCAGTATACTGTAGCTCCAGCAGTATACTGTAGCCCCAGCCGTATACTGTAGCCCCAGCCATATACTATAGCCCCAGCAGTATACTGTAGCCCCAGCAGTATACTGTAGCCCCATCAGTATACTGTAGCCCCAGCCGTATACTATAGCCCCAGCCGTATACTGTAGCCCCAGCAGTATACTGTAGCCCCAGCAGTATACTGTAGCCCCAGCAGTATACTGTAGCCCCAGCTGTATACTGTAGTCCCAGCAGTATACTGTAGCTCCAGCAGTATACTGTAGCCCCAGCCATATACTATAGCCCCAGCCGTATACTGTAGCACCAGCAGTATACTGTAGCCCCAGCAGTATACTGTAGCCCCAGCTGTATACTGTAGCTCCAGCCGTATACTGTAGCCCCAGCCATATACTATAGCCCCAGCCATATACTATAGCCCCAGCCATATACTGTAGCCCCAGCTAAATAGTCCCAGCAGTATACTGTAGCTCCAGCAGTATACTGTAGCCCCAGCCATATACTGTAGCTCCAGCAGTATACTGTAGCCCCAGCCATATACTATAGCCCCAGCAGTATACTGTAGCTCCAGCAGTATACTGTAGCCCCAGCAGTATACTGTAGCTCCAGCAGTATACTGTAGCCCCAGCCATATACTGTAGCCCCAGCAGTATACTGTTGCCCCAGCAGTATACTGTAGCCCCAGCAGTATACTGTAGCCCCAGCTGTATACTGTAGCCCCAGCAGTATACTGTTGCCCCAGCAGTATACTGTAGCCCCAGCAGTATACTGTAGCCCCAGCAGTATACTGTAGCCCCAGCAGTATACTGTAGCCCCAGCAGTATACTGTAGCCCCAGCCATGTGCTGTAGATGCAGTTTATGCCGTCTGTCTGTGTCTTAAGGGACTAAGGGAGAGAGCGAGAGAGAGGTTGGGGAGGTAAAGAGAGGTGTCTCAGAAAGAGGGAGAAAAAAGGAGAGAAAGGGGGGGAGAGAGAGAGGGGCGGGGGGGAGAGAGAGGGGGGGGGGGAGAGGCATGGTCTTTTTTGGCACAATTGAAAACATCAACAGCGGAGCGAGAGAGAGAGAAGAAGAAAGAGAGAGAGTGGGATAGTTATTGGAAGGAGAAGGTAGGCTCCGTCATACAACACCATGTCATGTACACTAAGCTGATCATGTGGATGTTTCCCACGGCTTCTGATGGGATTTCCATAAACAGTGACCACATGAACACACTAAACACACACACAGAGACAAACACACACACACACACCGTCCATCTGTCCATCACATGATGGAAGCGCAATTGATTGGAAACATCTGTCCCCAACCCTTCCCTCCTTCGTTCCATGACTGTGTTTATTGTTTCTCGGCATGCCCAACCCACTTCATTGCTCTAACGTATGAGCTCAAACTCTTCCAGAATCACTCCATCCCCCTCCTCCTTTTCTTCACCCTCACAGTATTATTTTGCTTTTCTTTGAATGCATGTTATTTATTTATTTCTGTATGGCCCATTATTCCTCTGCCAAATGTACCAGTTTAAACGGACCTGGGTTCAAATATTATTTGAAATCATTTCAAATAGTTTATCTGTGCTTGATTGAGCTTATCTGGCTTAATTGACCAATAGAATAGTCCCACAGCTGTAAACCCCACCCACCTGGCACTCCAGGCAGGCTAAAGGAAACACTCAAAAGATTTCAAATAGTATTTGAGCCCAGGTCTGGTCAAAAGCCAACTGGGTCTCTGGTGAATCCAAGTTCTGTTCTGTTCACATCAAATAGGTTGTTTTCTTTCTGCAGCCAGGACCAGAGCAGAGCAGGAGCCTGGCCAAGCTCACATTACACCCTTCAAACAGTGTGCGTACGTGTGTGTACGTGTGTGTGTGTACAGTTCTGCATCTCAAAAGAGAGGAAGATATTTCTGAGTATTAGTTACCCTTTGTCCCTGGAAACAAGGTCAATAAAGTTTGGAATGAAGAGACACAGGAGAGAAGCACTTCTTTGGATTATAGTTAATCCACGAGGAGCTCTTTGATCAGGGGATAAAACAGTATAAAAAGTAGTTGATGCTGGACAGTAAACAATGCTGGAACAGCCTTTGTCAAAAAAAACTTCCAGAAGTAAAGTCAAGTTTGGAGCGGCTTCAAGCATCAAAGCCTGTGATGAGAACATCCAAAACGGTCAGTTATATTGAGTAGGTAGGTGGCAGGTAAATGAATGCTGGAACTGAATGCTAACAGTCACACACACACATTCAGTTGTGACAAGACAAAGCTAATATAAATAACACAGCTGCATAGATTTCATTCAAACAAATGCACATATTCCCCCAATCTCTAGTGTCAGACAGTAGAATCTATAGTGTTAGACAGGAGAATCTCTAGTGTTAGACAGTAGAATCTCTAGTGTTAGACAGTAGAATCTCTAGTGTCAGACGGTATAATCTCTAGTGTTAGGCAGTAGAATCTATAGTGTTAGACAGTAGAATCTCTAGTATCAGACAGTAGAATCTCTAGTGTCAGACAGTAGAATCTCTAGTGTCAGACGGTAGAATCTCTAGTGTCAGACGGTAGAATCTCTAGTGTTAGACAGTAGAATCTATAGTGTTAGACAGTAGAATCTATAGTGTTAGACAGTAGAATCTCTAGTGTCAGACAGTAGAATCTCTAGTGTTAGACAGTAGAATCTCTAGTGTCAGACGGTAGAATCTCTAGTGTTAGACAGTAGAATCTCTAGTATCAGACAGTAGAATCTCTAGTGTCAGACAGTAGAATCTCTAGTGTCAGACAGTAGAATCTCTAGTGTCAGACAGTAGAATCTCTAGTGTCAGACGGTAGAATCTCTAGTGTCAGACGGTAGAATCTCTAGTGTCAGACGGTAGAATCTCTAGTGTTAGACAGTAGAATCTCTAGTGTTAGACAGTAGAATCTCTAGTGTCAGACAGTAGAATCTCTAGTGTTAGACAGTAGAATCTCTAGTGTCAGACCGTATAATCTCTAGTGTCAGACAGTAGAATCTCTAGTGTTAGACAGTAGAATCTCTAGTGTCAGACGGTATAATCTCTAGTGTCAGACAGTAGAATCTCTAGTGTTAGACAGTAGAATCTCTAGCGTTAGACAGTAGCATCTCTAGCGTTAGACAGTAGCATCTCTAGCGTTAGACAGTAGAATCTCTAGTGTCAGACAGTAGAATCTCTAGTGTTAGACAGTAGAATCTCTAGCGTCAGACAGTAGAATCTCTAGCGTCAGACGGTAGAATCTCTAGTGTCAGACGGTAGAATCTCTAGTGTCAGACAGTAGAATCTCTAGTGTCAGACGGTAGAATCTCTAGTGTCAGACAGTAGAATCTCTAGTGTCAGACAGTAGAATCTCTAGTGTCAGACGGTAGAATCTCTAGTGTCAGACAGTAGAATCTCTAGTGTCAGACAGTAGAATCTCTAGTGTTAGACGGTAGAATCTCTAGTATCAGACAGTAGAATCTCTAGTGTTAGACAGTAGAATCTCTAGTGTTAGACAGTAGAATCTCTAGTGTCAGACAGTAGATCCTAAACATCCATCTACAGGTCAGAAGATACTCATTCCCTCTCTAATTTAGCCGCACACACTTCTTGTCCCTAAAATAAACCAGCCGAGGACATTGCTGTAGTGGTGTGTCAGAGATCATATGGTCAGTCATGTTGTGCCCCATCCTGCCATCCATGCCCACCTGCCCCACAACACACACACACACACACTCCATCTCCTGCAGGGTGTGTTGTGGTGTGTAGTGGTGACGTGAGTCCGTAGGCCAAGTTCCTGCTGGAGGATCAGGACGCGACACTCTAACTCTCACACACACAGACCGTGACACAGACACACTCTCTCTCTCTAACACAGTGACACACACACACTTCCTTCCCTAGGTGAGTGTGCAGGCCAAGTGGGAGGAACAGGCCGTCTCTCAGCAGGGTCCATATGGCCTTCTGGAGGACTCAGGAACAGGAGAGAGAGGGAGGGATGAGGTGACCAGCCTCCTGAACAGAGAAGGGAGGAGGGAGGGATAGAAGGAGGGTAGAAATGATAGAGGGAAGGATGGAGAGAGGGGGGAAAGGATGACGCCACCTGAACAGAAAAGGAGGGGGTGATGGGGCCATGGAGACGTCAGGAAGAGGGGATGAGAGGGATGGAGAGACCAGCCACCTGAATAGGGAGGGAGGGAGTGATGGGGCCATGGAGACGTCAGAAAGAGGGGGTGAGAGGGATGGAGAGACCAGCCACCTGAATAGGGAGGGAGGGAGTGGTGGGGCCATGGAGACTTCAGGAATAGGGGATGAGAGGGATGGAGAAACCAGCCACCTGAATAGGGAGGGAGGGAGTGATGGGGCCATGGAGACTTCAGGAATAGGGGATGAGAGGGATGGAGAGACCAGCCACCTGAATAGGGAGGGAGGGAGTGATGGGGCCATGGAGACGTCAGAAAGAGGGGATGAGAAGGATGGAGAGACCAGCCACCTGAATAGGGAGGGAGGGAGTGATGGGGCCATGGAGACTTCAGGAAGAGGGGATGAGAGGGATGGAGAGACCAGCCACCTGAATAGGGAGGGAGGGAGTGATGGGGCCATGGAGACGTCAGAAAGAGGGGATGAGAAGGATGGAGAGACCAGCCACCTGAATAGGGAGGGAGGGAGTGATGGGGCCATGGAGACGTCAGGAATAGGGGATGAGAGGGATGGAGAGACCAGCCACCTGAATAGGGAGGGAGGGAGTGATGGGGCCATGGAGACGTCAGAAAGAGGGGATGAGAGGGATGGAGAGACCAGCCACCTGAATAGGGAGGGAGGGAGTGATGGGGCCATGGAGACGTCAGAAAGAGGGGATGAGAGGGATGGAGAGACCAGCCACCTGAATAGGGAGGGAGGGAGTGATGGGGCCATGAAGACGTCAGAAAGAGGGGATGAGAGGGATGGAGAGACCAGCCACCTGAATAGGGAGGGAGGGAGTGATGGGGCCATGGAGACGTCAGAAAGAGGGGATGAGAGGGATGGAGAGACCAGCCACCTGAATAGGGAGGGAGGGAGTGATGGGGCCATGGAGACGTCAGAAAGAGGGGATGAGAGGGATGGAGAGGCCAGCCACCTGAATAGGGAGGGAGGGAGGGAAAGAGAAGGGATGACGGGCTCCAGCCGTCACACACTCTGGGTGCATTTCAATAGTCTAAAGTGGATCCCTAGTGCAGCTCTTCTCATCTCCTTTCACTTAATACGATGCAGAAAAAGCTAGACAGGTTAAGGTAAAATATAATTATACGGCTTTCATCGATATACCATCACGACTGCATCCCAAACAGAATACCATTCCCGAAAGTAGGGCACCCTTCGATAGCCACCTTTCATTGAGGATACTCATGTGTATCCTACTGCAGAAGACTTTTGATATCTCTGGCACACCCCCCTCGAATCAGCTCTTGTTTTGTCAGAGAAAAACATCCACACGTTCCAAAACAATATGCAACTTTATTTTATTTTTTTTATCTATAAAATGTCTTGCACAACTAACTTAATTTGTTTTGATAATTTAAGACATTTATTTTGGGATCCACCCTGTAAAAGTAAGTTGCCTAATGATACGCGAGTGGAGAAGTTCCATCCACGTTCACACTCCGTCCTGACTCCCTTTTTACAAAAGGAGGCAAGAGAGGACGCAGGAGGTAAGCAAATCTAATTGATAAAAGGCCATGGAGAAGACCCTTCTGATTCACACTTGACTGGAAGGGTGGAAAGGGATGGAGGTGGAGAATGAAGTGTCCAGCCATTAGTAACAAAGATGGTGGATAAATGAAGATAGTTCACTCAGGCCGTTTACCAGGAAAAAGAAAATGGTCAGTTCCTGTCTGCTTAAAGAGGTGGCTCTCCCATAGACACCAATGCGACAGCAGCTGAGTCTGGTCCACTTAGTTCATTGACACAGAAAAAACGACGGAGTGGGACAGCTCGTTTCGTCTTCAGTCTCTGAGGAGGAAGAGGCTGTCGCGGGTTCACAAACACACAGGTGAGAAGGTGGGGGTGAGAACCCCTTGTCACCTGTAATTACAAAACGGACCACCTTCCCAACCCTCAGAATCACTGCAAAACCATGATCATCAGTTTGTCAGCATACCATATGGCACCCTATTCCCTATATAGTGCACTACTTGACCAGGAGCTTCATTTATAACTGTGGCATAAATTTCCCAATCAATATCTGCATGCGCCATTTCTAAAAAGCCTGCACACATACATACACGTTTCCTGTTATAAATCAGACCCGTCCGTAACTGCGCACGCGTGAATGAGCATTACAATTTAGACTGAAGAACTCACGTCATTGACCTTTTGTGGTGACAACGCCCTTACGCCCGTATCCTTTGGCAGTATCGGAATTAGGCCAAGGCAGTTTCCTAAAGGAAATAGCAATGGAGAACTTGCTAAAAGGTCTTTGGAGGTGTTGGCAGAACATTTGCCATCTGACAGAAAAAAAAAGTTTAATGCAAGATAAAAACGATTGCGAAAGGCTGTGGAAAATAATGCGCACAAATATGCTGCACCGCCCGCAAATACTGAAACATTGTGTACTTAATGATAGCCATAAACACTTCAATGCAAAAGAGCAAGTCCCTGTTCACGTGTGTAAAAAAAAAAAAAAAAACGCTCTTTGCTGCAGAGCAAAATACTTAAAATAGCTGAATAGGCTATGAAAATGGCTATGAATTAAATATTTGAGAAATTAGAACGTTACACTATTCCGACGTAAACTACAGAAGTAGGATAAAACCGTCGGTTCCACCGTTAAACATGCTCTCCGGATCCAATGGCAGAGGAAAAATACTTGAAATAGCTCATTTACTGCTGTGACGTGGGTCCAATTACACGAGAAATGGGACGAACGGTCCCCGACTTGTAGGCCTGTAGGGTACTTCGTGAGTATGAAACCATACCGTGACAGAAGTGGTGAGGGATTGTACAATCTCCGAAACGCATTAGCCTAGGAAATAGGATGTTCGTGTTAAAAATTTGAAAACGCAAAGTTTAACGAAAGATTCTCACTAACGGCAAATGATTGCATCTTATTAACCCGTTTTTCTTCCTATCAAGGGACCATCATATCCCCGTTTTCACAAAACACTAGGTTACTTACATGCTTGCAATGCAATACTTCCAACCACTAGAAACAGCGCATCGTCTAAAAGATAAGTACACGTTCATGTCAAGATCAGTTTTCATAAACGGCAACTTCCGAAAACTGGCACACGTATGTTCTGGGGGTATATTCTGTACATCAGCAAGGTTAATAAATAAGGCCCCAGAGGCCTATGGTGCCTGGTCAAAAGTAGTGCACTATATAGGGAACAGTGTGCCATTTGGAATATATAATTTTCTTCTCCATGGTCTCAATTTGTCCCCAACTCCACCCTAGAAATTCCAGTGCATGATAATGTTGAGGGGAGATTCTGAGAGACATAAAATATCCCTTATTTATGTGAAGATTGAAACTACTATTCAAGTCTGTGAGCCCATGTTGGGGAAAGCTGCTCTGAAAATATACATTTACAAATAATGTACTAAACAACATGGAAAACAGAAGTCCAGTCAACGGATGTTTTTTGTTGTAAATAACATGTTTCTTTATTTCAGAGCCAGGATGCCTAGACCTACATATAGGATTTAGCTGCTGCCAGCCTTGGCAGCGATTCTCTTGTCCCGCTCCTCAGCGATGGTGAGGCGGATACCCTTTCCACGGGGCAGGGACACCCACGGCTTGTTGCCCTGGGAGGGGAAGGACAAAAGATCAGGACAGTTGAAGGGAACAGGTGCAACTCACATTTAACTATTTAAAGTTTAAAACACAAAGTTTTAGCCATCAACCATCAGAACTGAGATAAGTAGAGACAGATCTCAAGAGGAAATGGACATGCGTTCACAGGACAGGAAGAGGACTAAATAAATAGCTTTGAAAAGTGACATTGTGCTTTTAAGAAGTGATCATGCTGGTCGGGAAAAAAAGCCAGAATATGAGAACGTATGGTGACAACTTGATCCCCACCCCAGCAGACAGAAGAGTAGAACATTAAAACACGGTTTGCAGTCTACTTGGTTTGGTATAGATGTGAACCTGCTCTTCATCCGTGTAAAAGTGTGCCAGCGATTGAGGATAGAACCAGCAGACAATATCCCACTGGTACCGAAGACATAGCATTGGCTTTGTTCTACCTCCGTACAATCACACACACGAGTACTGAGCAACTACAAGCGTGTCAAGAAATGGAGGGGTTGAGTTGTCTTCAACGTGTATTTGCATGTTGGTGCTCCCTCTGCGCGTGGGGTCGCCTACATCCCAACTCCTCTGCTCACCTTGCCAATGATGAAGATGTTCCCCAGCCTGGTGGCGAAGATGTTTCCGGCGCTGTCTTTGACGTGAACCACGTCAAACGAGCCAGGGTGCTTTTCCCGGTTAGTGATGATACCAATCCGCCCCAAATTGGCACCGCCAGTCACCATGCACAGGTTACCTATGAGAAGGAGAGAGGATTAGAACTGCTTCAGAAGAATGACAGGTGTGATTGGGTACTAGTGCTGGTGTGACTGGGTACTAGCGCTGGTGTGCCTCAGTCGCATCTGCAAAAAAAAACTCCCAAGAGTGCTGATGGAGACAATGTCTGAATGAACAGATGTTACTTTCCCATGATGTATTTTTTTGTTTCTGCAGAGTACCAAAACAAAACAGTTGTAAATTCACTGTCTGTGTCAGAGGCCAAGCATCCCTGTCAGCCACGGGATGCAGACAGGGATAGTAGGAAACTAGTTGGTGTGCAGGGGGACTAGTTGGTGTGCAGGGGGACTAGTTGGTGTGCAGGGGAATAGTTGGTGTGCAGGGGGACCGACATAACAGCACTGAACAAGCTGCACCAATTAATCCCGCTTAATATTTTCCTTCAATTTCACAAAATGGTTGCCCCACATTGGTGGAGGATGAGAAGCTTCACTTCCTGACTACATAAAGTGCTTTGAGTATATAGGTGGGTAATATATAAAATCCATTAAAATCCAAGACAAATCAAACCCCCAATCTCTAAACCCATTTCTTCACCGGTATCAAACCATTTCTTTACATCAACTAGAAGTTTTTTTTTTGAAGTTCAATAAAATCATGTTACCTGTGTCGAACTTGATGTGTTCTGTGATCTTGCCGGTGGCGAGGTCGATGCGGACTGTGTCGTTGACCTTGATGAGGGGGTCTGGGTAGCGGATGGTGCGGGCGTCATGGGTCACCAGTGCGGGGACTCCCTTGGTACCCATCAGGTTCTTCTTCACCTTGCACAGCTTGTACTGCAGAGGGGGAAAAGATGGGAGAAGTGAGTGATTGTTATGGTAAGGGTTTCCATAACCTCGTTTCTAGAGTCTAAGCCGTGTAACTTAAGCACTTATCTACAAAAATGTCTCAAGTTGATTTGACAATCGCTAGGTTTAGGGGTCTGAACCCCAACTATACTACACTACACAGACGGAAGTATGTGGAGACCTGCTCGTCAAATATCTAATTCCAAAATCATGGGCATTAATATGGAGTTGGTCTCCCCTTTGCTGCTATAACAGCCATGGAAACTCATTTCATGAAGCTCCCGACAAACAGTTATTGTACTTATGTTACTTCCAGAGGCAGTCGAACTCTGTAGTGAGGGCTGCAATCGAGATTTTTATTTTATGCATTACACACTTCAGTAAAATCGGCAGTCCTGTCCTGTGAGCTTGTGCGGCCTCCCACTTCGCAGCTGAGCCATTGTTGCTCCTAGACGTTTCCACTTCACAGTAACAGCACTTACAGGTGACCCTGGCATCTAGCAGGGCAGCAATTTGACTGACTTGTTGGAAAGCTGGCATCCTATGACAGTGCCACATTGAAAGTCATTAAGCTCTTCAGTAAGGCCATTCTACTGCCAATGTTTGTCTATGGAGATTGCATGGCTGTGTGCTCAATTTTATACATCGGTCAGTAACGGGTGTGGATGAATTAGACGAATCCACTAATTTGAAGGGGTGTCCACACACATGCATATATATAGCGCATTCATTAAGTATTCAGACCCATTGACTTTCTCCACATTTTGTTACGTTACAGCCTTATTCTAAAATTGATTCCATTGTCCCCCCCCCCAATTTACACACAACACCCCATAATGACATCACAACATCATGAAAAAGCAGGTTGTGCATTTGATGGTTTTAAAATAACTGATTCAGACCTTTTATTCTTCACTTTGTTGAAGCACCTTTGGCAGCAAATCCTCTCAAGCTCTGTCAGGTTGGATTGGGAGCGTTGCTGCACAGCTATTTTCAGGTCTCCAGAGATGTTTGATCAGGTTGAAGTCCGGGCTCTTGCTGTGCCACTCAAGGACATTCAGAGATTTGTCACGAAGCTACTCCTGCGTTGTCTTGGCTGTGTGTTTAGGGTCGCTGTCCTGTTGGAAGGTGAACCTTCACCCCAGTCTGAGGTCTGAGAACTGTGGAGCAGTTTTCCAAACCTGACTAGTCTCCCAGCCCTTGCCGCTGAAAAACATCCCCACAGCATGATGCTGCTACCACCATGCTTCACCGTAGAGATGGTGCCAGGTTTCCTCCAGACATGACGCTTGGCATTCAGATAATCTTGGTTTCATCAGACCAGAGACTCTTGTTTCTCATGGTCTGAGCGTCTTTAGGTGCCTTTTGGAAAACTCCAAGCGGGTAGTAATGTGCCTTTTCCCGAGGAGTGGTTTCAGTCTGCACACTACCATAAAGGCCTGATTGGTGGAGTGCTGCAGAGATGGTTGTCCTCTGGAAGGTTCTCCCATCTCCACAGAGGAACTCTGTCAGAGTGCCCATCTGGTCCTTGGTCAGCTCCCTGACCAAGGCACTTCTCTCCCGATTGCCCCATTTTGCCGGGCGGCCAGCTCAAGGAAGTCTTGGCGGTTCCAAACTTCCTCCATGTAAAAATGGGAGGCCACTGTTGTCGGGGACCTTCAATGCTGCAGACATTTTTTGGTACCCTTCCCCAGATATGTGCCCTGAAAATCCTTTCTCGGAGCTTCAGACAATTCCTTAAACCTCATGGCTTGGTTTTTGCTCTGACATGCACTGTCAACTGTGGGACTGTATATAGACAGGTGTGTGTCTTTCCAAATCATGTCCAATCAATTGAATTCACCACAGATGGACTCCAATCAAGTTGTAGAAACATCTCAAGGATGATCAATGGAAACAGGATGCACCTGAGCGCAATTATATGTCTTATAGCAAAGGGTCTGAATACTTATGTTATTAAGTAAAATAATAATAACACTTTTAATACATTTGCAAACATTTCTAAAAACCTGTTTTCACTTTGTCATTATGGGGTACTGTGTAGATTGCTGATGAAAAAATATATATAATCAATTTTAGAACAAAGCTGTAACGCAACAAAATATGGATAAAGTCAAGGGGTCTGAATACTTTCCAAATGCACTGTGTACTGTGTAGCTCCACAAGCACAAGGCATTTATTTACACAAAAAGGTAGAAAACAACCACTTCACATTAGGATTCAGTTAATTCTTTTGTTTGGAGCTCAGAACTTCTTAGAGGTATTGGTGAGGGTTTTTTCAGCTCGTTGATCAAAACCAAAGATTGTCTTCATTGCTCCGTCACACAGAAGATTCAGCCAATTATATGGTACTGCTCGGTTTTTAAAAGAAAGGTAGGATTATGCGGTGACAACGTGTGTCATACCTGGGCCTCCTCTGCAGTGATGCGGTGAACAGTGAAACGTCCCTTCACATCGTAGATCAGACGGAAGTGCTCTCCAGTCTTCTCAATACTGATCACATCTAGACAGAGACATGGCACATGCATTAGTGTCAATGATCACATCCAGAACATAGACAAACACCAACATTCAGTCTGTCAAGGCTGAACTACAACAAAATAAAATACAGCTTTCGCATCAAATCCAAAAATGCAAGATTTGTCAGTTTCAGTTACCATTCCGTTCTCATATTTGGAAACAGTTCAGATGGTTCAACTGTTATTGACTAACGGAACGAAAGTCGACAATATTTTAGACAAGCTAGACTACATCTCAGACCCTCCCCTCTGACCTTCTCAGCCAATGGGTAGAGGAAGGACGTGAGGAACAAGGAAATGGAATAGAGCTTCTCCACAGCCTGATACGGTCCAGTGAAGGAGAGGTGTGACATGGTGGGCTGATTCACCTGGTGTAGGAAATTAATCAACGACACCGTCGTCGTCGTAGCTCTTGGCAGGGATAAAGGTGCTAAGAATTACTGTGTGTGTGTGTGAGGGAATATGCGCACCCGAGAAAAACGTGAATATAAGACGGCGAATGTCTATTGGTTTGGTGGCGTGTATATGGGAGCCCAGGGATATTCCCTTGAAGTGACCATCTGGTCTTACAGCTAACCAGTAACACCAAGCAGCACCACTATCAAAAAACGAATGAAAAATCATTCACTGTCCTAAAAGCCCAGAGCAAGCCAGCCATTACCTTTAGTGCCTTACAGCCCATCTAGTTCCAACTAGACACTTCCTGTAGAGACGAATCAGGGGAGCTTCGGCACCATGTTTAGTGACCTAGGCCCAGTTTGAATAGTTAAAAACCCCCACATCCTATTGATTAGAGCTCAGAACTTCTTAGAGGTATTGGTGAGATTTATTTCAGCTCGTTGATCAAAACCAAAGCGTGTCTTCATTGCCCTCTACATTCATCACTGGCTTAGGTGGAAAAACAGATGCTTTGCTTTCGCCAGCTCAATGACCTAAAAAAAGGTGCGATTGCGTCAAGGGAGGATGCATGTAGGACTTAGCTAGTATCGCTCCTTCACTCGCCACACATGAGACCGCGAAGCACGCGTGCGTTATGATTCTGACGTCACATAGCAACAGTGACAAGCTGCCATGTGGGAATCATAAGTGATTTGTATCGTATTCTTGATGCCATGTCTTGAGGCGTTTTGACTGATCATGGCAATGTAAAAAAACATATATATATATGTTTTTTTGCCATATTAAGTGCTAGCTAACCATCAACTACAAAGATGTATTTGAAAGACAAGTGCTCATTGTGCAAAATGTATGGGTTTTCAATAAACATTTAGAGTAAATATAGTTTACATGTCAGTCTAAGCCAGCAGTTCTCAATCCTGGTCCTGGGGACCCAAAGGGGTGCATGTTTTTGCCCTTACCACTACACACCGGATTCAAATCAAAGCCTTTTGATGAGCTGACGATTTTAAATCAGCTGTGTAGTGCTAGGGCAAAAACATGCATCCCTTTCGGTCCCCAGGACCAGGATTGAGAACCAGTGGTCTAAGCCAATTACAATCCATTTTCCCCGTAGTTGCGCACGAAGTTAGATAGTCGAAAGCTACGCCTCTTCGTCAGTGATTGGTCAACAGTACTAGTCCTAGCAGGAATGGGAACTACGGACGTGATTCTTCAATGAAGTGTTTATCATTCAATGAAATAAAAAAGTTCATGCATTTTATCCCCCACCTGAAAAATATGGCACCAAACATCTGATCTAAAATTGCACAACTAAAATCAAAGTAAGAATGACAATTATTTACATACTTCTTGATTTTATCTTAAAATAATTTGTGGGTGTATTGACTGGCTGTTGTTGCTACGGTGTCTCAAAAGGGACAAACTAATATTGCAGGGGGGGTTTATTCCTTAATTTTTCAAGCAAAGGTCTAAAGGGAATATGAGGTACAGAGGTTCACGTCGCCCGAAAGGAGCAAGCCCAACATTTACCCACCCTTATGTACTCCCTGGCTTCTCC
>NC_092116.1:26358427-26439685 GCF_045679555.1 Salvelinus alpinus
ATTGCCATCCCTATGGCTCCCTTCCTCACCCAACCCCTGTACCCCCAGCCAGACTTCTCCCATTGCCATCCCTATGGCTCCCTTCCTCATTCAACCCCTGTACTCCAGCTGGACTTCTCCCATTGCCATCCCTATGGCTCCCTTCCCTTATGTACTCCCTGGCTTCTCCCATTGCCATCCCTATGGCTCCCTTCCCTTATGTACTCCCTGGCTTCTCCCATTGCCATCCCTATGGCTCCCTTCCCTTATGTACTCCCTGGCTTCTCCCATTGCCATCCCTATGGCTCCCTTCCTCATTCACCCCTGTACTCCAGCTGGACTTCTCCCATTGCCATCCCTATGGCTCCCTTCCTCATTCAACCCCTGTACTCCAGCTGGACTTCTCCCATTGCCATCCCTATGGCTCCCTTCCTCTCTAACCCCTGTACTCCAGCTAGGCTTCTCCCATTGCCATCCCTATGGCTCCCTTCCTCACTTAACCCCTGTACTCCAGCTAGGCTTCTCCCATTGCCATCCCTATGGCTCCCTTCCTCATTCAACCCCTGTCACTCAGCCTGGCTTCTCCCATTGCCATCCCTATGGCTCCCTTCCTCATTCAACCCCTGTACTCCAGCTGGCTTCTCCCATTGCCATCCCTATGGCTCCCTTCCTCATTCAACCCCTGTACTCCAGCTAGGCTTCTCCCATTGCCATCCCTATGGCTCCCTTCCTCATTCAACCCCTGTACTCCAGCTAGGCTTCTCCCATTGCCATCCCTATGGCTCCCTTCCTCACCCAACCCCTGTCCCCCAGCTAGGCTTCTCCCATTGCCATCCCTATGGCTCCCTTCCTCACCCAACCCCTGTCCCCCAGCCAGACTTCTCCCATTGCCATCCCTATGGCTCCCTTCCTCACCCAACCCCTGTCCCCCAGCCAGACTTCTCCCATTGCCATCCCTATGGCTCCCTTCCTCACCCAACCCCTGTCCCCTCCCTGGCTTCTCCCATTGCCATCCCTATGGCTCCCTTCCCTTATGTACTCCCTGACTTCTCCCATTGCCATCCCTATGGCTCCCTTCCCTTATGTCCCCCAGCCAGACTTCTCCCATTGCCATCCCTATGGCTCCCTTCCTCACCCAACCCCTGTCCCCCAGCCAGGCTTCTCCCATTGCCATCCCTATGGCTCCCTTCCTTCTCCCATTGCCATCCCTATGGCTCCCTTCCCCTGTCCCCCAGCCAGACTTCTCCCATTGCCATCCCTATGGCTCCCTTCCTCACCCAACCCCTGTCCCCCAGCCAGACTTCTCCCATTGCCATCCCTATGGCTCCCTTCCTCACCCAACCCCTGTCCCCCAGCCAGACTTACCCATGAAGCCAGCGGGGTAGGTGATATCAGTGCGGACTTTGCCGTCGATCTTGATGAACCTTTGCATGCAAATCTTCTTGACCTCATCTCCGGTCAGGGCGTACTTCAGACGGTTCCTGAGGAAGATTATGAGGGGCAGGCACTCCCTCAGCTTGTGGGGACCAGTGGAGGGACGAGGAGCCTACAGGAGAAGAATAGGGTTAGGCACTGTAACTATGAGAGCAGTTAAAAGGCGGATTCGACAATATGACGTAGATGCACGAAGTAAACAGCACAGTGGGTCAATATTGGCAACTACTGAGTGCATTGAAGCACGAGGCTAAACTTCCAGTTTGGGTCCCAGAATTCCCACATAACAGCGTGAAGCAAACCCATCTTCATAAGCCGACACCGTGTGATAAGAGTGAAGTTTTGCATCTCACTCGTCGCAATATCTGCGGTGGTGCTTGTGGCAACGTCACGTCGCCGAGTCTACCTTGATTAACAATGGCGGCTATAGACAATGCAGGGACAGCAGACCAAAATACACAGGGAGGAGAGAGTACGTGGGGAATGGGGTTAGGATGGGAGGGAAAGCCACAACTGTTCAGTAGATGAAATAGCAAATGACTACAAATATGCATGTTGCAAACACTTTCATTGGTTAAAAACATTTGTAGGGCCACAAGCAACAGACAATTTATGCTTGATACGACTAGGAGGTGCCATATGGATGGTGTGACGCAATCGCGGAGCCTCCAGTTGAGTTTCCTACCATGCGCCAGCAAAATTCTGCATTGATGTGATTGGTTGACTGTAGGTGGGGTCTAGTACAAACTAAATAACTTGCTTCACAACAGTTCTGCTCAGAAGCACAAGTCAAGTATACAGGGCCTGAACACAACAACTCTGCTCAGACGCACAAGTATACAGGCCCAGAATTCTGCAGAGGCAGCATCCTACAGTAGTAAAGATGTCTAATTGAGTATGTAGCGCCTTCCAGCAACGGCATAAACTGTTTGTCGTGCTCACTTTAATAATGAGAAGATAATTGGCAAGTAAGCAAATGTTCTTTCAATAGGAGGGGAACGTGCCTCAAGTTAGGTTGGGTCGCTGTGTTCCAACAGCCCAGGTGAGGAGATACAGGTAGGGGACAAGACAATTAATTACATGTTGTCGAGAAAATAATGGAAAACTGATAGCTCGATACGAATACCCAAAAATGTGTATACTAGTCTGCAACCAGCTAGTAACATTGTGGTTTCAACATAGAAAGTAGCTATGTACTTACGAACACTCCGGTGAGCTTGTCAAGCATCCAATGCTTGGGCGCTGCAACGCGCTTCAGGTGCTTCTTCGGTCCTCGTGCCTGGTAAACAGAAAAACAAGGTTAAACACAGCAGTAAAACTTGCCTGGAACAGCCTACCGGACAAACGGCTGTTCGTTTTGAGATACCATGCGACCCGTATGGCTAGCAGACGTTAGCATGCAAGTTAGTTATTTGCTATACTGTCCACGAACGCGAGTTCCGGCTGGGGCCTAATCGGTAAAAGCACAAGAAAAAGGGCTTATTTTACACATTCTCGCCGCAAAAGTTGTGCTCAATTACCAAGGCTGGTATAAGCTACGGGAATAGACTTTTGAACGTAGAAATCGTGGTAACGGAAACATGTTTGGCTGAAATGGGCAGAGTTGATGCTAACCAGCTAGCCTGTGGCTACAATGGTCAAACGAATCGGTTTTTCTAAAATCGTTTCAGAGACTCAGACATAACTTATTATTTAAATACAGGGACTAACCATTACACAAAGTATATATTTTCATACAATCGCAGTTATATGTGCTATATTATATTCAGAAAAAGTGATGTTTGATGATGATTCGGGAGAAAATCATAAGGAAATACGGCTCACCATGTTGGAGTCTGCGGGGAAAAGGACCTCCCACTTTGAGTCCTTGCAAAATAAGACAGAGTACGGTGCATGATGAGGGACAAACCGAGCATAATTTATTTGGTCCGCTCTAGTGTCGAGGAGAATAACTGCGACTGGATGTTCCTTGAACTTGTCAAAATGTATTTTATTTAACCTTTATTTAACTTGGCAAACCAGTTAAGAAAGGTTGCTGGATCGAATCCCGAGCTAACAATGTAAAATGCTGTCGTTCTGCCCCTGAACAAGGCACTGTTCCCCGGTAGGCTGTCATTGTAAATAAGAATTTGTTTATAAGAACGGACTTTCCTAGTTAAATAAAGGTTCAATTTAAAACATTTAAAAATATCAAATTCTTATTTACAATGACGGCATACTGAAAGGCAAAAGGCCTCCTGTTGGGACGGGGGCTGGGATTTAAAATAAATATAAATATAGGACAAAACACACATCACGACAAGAGAGAAAACACAACACTACATAAAGAGAGACCTAAGACTACACAGCAAGGCAGCAACACATGACAACACAACATGGTAGCAACCCATGACAACACAGCACGGTAGCAGCACAACATGGTAGCAACACAACATGGTAGCAACACAACATGGTAGCAACACATGGTACAAACATTATTGGGCACAGACAACAGCACAAAGGGCAAGAAGGTTGAGACAACACATCACACAAAGCAGCCACAACTGTCAGTAAGAGTGCCCATGATTGAGTCTTTGAATGAAGAGATTGAGATAAAACTGTCCAGTTTGAGTGTTTGTTGCAGCTCGTTCCAGTCACTAGCTGCAGCGAACTGAAAAGAGGAGCGACCCAGGGATGTGTGTACTTTAGGGAACCTTTAACAGAATGTGACTGGCAGAACGGGTGTTGTATGTGGAGGATGAGGGCTGCAGTAGATATCTCAGATAGGGGGGAGTGAGGCCTAAGAGGGCTTTACAAATAAGAATAAACCAGTGGGTCTTGCGACAGGTATACAGAGATGACCAGTTTACAGAGGAGTATAGAGTGCAGTGATGTGTCCTATAAGGAACCTTGGTGGCAAATCTGATGGCCGAATGGTAAAGAACATCTAGCCGCTCGAGAGCACCCTTACCTGCCGATCTATAAATTACGTCTCCGTAATCTAGCATGGGTAGGACGGTCATCTGAATCAGGGTTAGTTTGGCAGCTGCGGTGAAAGAGGAGCGATTGCGATAGAGGAAACCAAGTCTAGATTTAACTTTAGCCTGCAGCTTTGATATGTGCTGAGAGAAGGACAGTGTACCGTCTAGCCATACTCCCAAGTACTTGTATGAGGTGACTACCTCAAGAAATACAGTATTGGTTTTTATATTATTTTAGCAGCTATACGTAAGTCAGTGTTTGTATTGTAATATATGGTACCCATACATTATATGGCTCTCACTGTGATTACTATATGATTGTAAATATATTATATATCAAATTCAATCAGTCTCAAAATCTATAATAGGCCTAAACAATGCACACACAGTTGAAGTTATTTTCGTAATATTATCTTGATTAGCAAGTCTTCATCGGCACTCAACGAATAATTGTTATGTTCTGTAGCCTGTTTGTTCTGCTATTCCCTGAGCCTCTCTGATTTCCTCCCGCTATCTCTGTCAGGAAATACCAGCGCGCAGGACAGAGCCCTTCTGTTTGTGTGGCGCAAGATAATCAAGCCGTTATTCCGCATGTTCCCATGCCAAATGTCACTAGTGACGTCCTGTCTTGCAGCTTGCTTTCCTATGCTTTGAATTCTGTCTACTCAATTCAGTCTGTTTTACAAGTCATATACTTCTACACGAAGGCGGTATATTATGCCCGTCTGACCCCTGGTCCTCAGTAAACTTGCAACAGTGTATATATATATATATATATATATATACACACAGTCTGTTGTATCAATTTGTTTTCATGAGTTCATATGACGGTCCTTGTTTCTTTAAAAAGGTATGCAGTTTCAAATCATCTTTATCTGCAGTGTTTCGTTGTTACACATGCTGTCTATTGTAGGCCTACAGTCTGTTGCTTTTGTTATTGGACTCCACCCTGTGAACTTTGAGGCATTTTGAAAAGGTTGACACTAGAGGGCGACATTTTATAAGAAAGTTGTGACTAACCATTTCCATTAAATGTGTGAACTGTTCTCAACTACAGTTTCATGAGTTCGTGTACAGATAGTGAACTAAATTGTGTAAAAATCAAAATTGTAGACTATACATACTAATGAGAAACGGAGAGAATATTCAGTTCGGTATTCTTTATTTTCCCAAACATGCAGAGAAGTAACAAAAATACAACCATTTAAATATGATCTAGTAATTTACATAGATATACAAATGAGATGCAAAAAAAATAAGATCAACCTCGGATATATTCGTTCCGTCATTTAATTTGCAAAACAAAAGATGAGACAAATAAAGATAGGTCCACCTCCCCCTTCTTATAAACAAAAGAAAGCCTTCAATTGAAAAGGTGTGATTTTAAGAAACTAAGGTTCATTCTATCAGCACAGTATCTACTAGACACGGGATTAATTACTAACTGATATGTTTCTTTTACAAAGTCAATAGCAAGAGGTTTCTCACCCTAAAACAAAAATCACAAAATATGTGAAATGTAATAAGCAAAACGAACAAAAACTATACAAAGTAAAATGTTCTTGCTACAGTCAGTCGGATCAAAGGGTTTCTGTTCAGAAAATTACAAGTTGGTATATTCCATTAGTTATCTTGAATTTCCTGGGTGTTAAAACTTGGTCTTTCACATCATGTTGATGCAATTCCAGCTTGGGGTTCTATTCACTGGAACCTGGGGACTTAGAAAAAAATTGAAGAGAAAGTTTCAATTGACTTTCTTAAAAATGTGTTGCACAAGACATTAAAAAAAACTTTACAATGTAGGTCCTGTAAGTAAATCAGTCAATGACTCAATCATCAGTTTGTCATCAAGTTGTCTACATGGCTCCCATTCCACCCCAGAAACAAAACAAAATAAGTCAGCCATCTTTAACTGTAACCTACAGCCTCATTAACTAATAGATTGACAATGTTCCAAATGGCACCCTATTCCCTTTATAGTGCACTACTTTTAGACCAGGACCCATAGGGCTCTGGTCATAAGAAGTGCACTAAATAGGGAATACGGTGCCAGTTGGGACATACAGATTTACTTTGACAGTAACATAGCAGAGTAGGTAGTGACGGAGTGTCTTGGCTCAGACCACAGGAGAGAAAAAGGAGAGAGAACGAGAAGGGAGAGAGAGGAGTGAGAGACTCATAGCTCTCTTTGCTTCTTCAGACATCATCCATTTGATATAGACAGAGCAAGAGACTTACAACACATACAGAGAGAGGGAAAGCGAGACCAGGCAGGAGTGGGAAACTGAGTCGTTCCTCCTACAGAGTTACATGAAGACCACTGACGTTGAGACTCAATAATGTATTTAGATACAGACAATACCATACAGGTCAGGTTACATTGGTCTACTGGTCCATGGAGACTACACAGGCCCCCTGTCATGTCTGTCTCATACAACCTCTCACACACAGGTACACATGCATGCAAACACATCACTCATCTCTCTCGCGCATTCTCTCTCACCCTAGTGTCGCATCAAACCCCCTGAACGCTGGGGTAACTGAACAAGTGCCTGTTTCACAGCTGCAACTTCCATTACCGGATCATAATACCATCCATCCTTCAGTCGGTGTGTGTGTAGGAGGCCCATGGGATGTACAATGAGACCGACCCCAGGCTCAAGTAAAAGGCTTTTCTATCCCTCAGTGTTTTCCCCTACTGTTGAATATAGATAGGGTCGTGTGGGTTTTGTCCCCTCTTGGTTTCTGTTGAACCTTTGTATGTTCACAACCCTTAACGTCGGGTCCTTTTGCACCGAGGAATAAATGAAGGTAAACACAAGTTCCCCCTGAAGTCGTCATCCTCTCTGTGACACACAAAAAAACACAAGACGAAACCCCAGGCCCTGTGTCTGCACTCTGTCCTTCTGAGAGAGAAAATGAGAGGGTGGTACAGAGGGGGGAAAAACAAGAGCACATGCTCTCTTTGGGTCAGTTTGTGTTCATCATTTATCTTTCAGAGAAAAACTAAGAGGTTGACCTAAAAAAAAACTAAAGGACAGTTTATCTTTCTGTGTGTTTAGGTTTGTACCCAGCAGGGACGTCGGAGTCTGTGTCCATCCAAACAAGAGACGAAAAGAATGAATGAGAGCACAGATCCCCTCCTTCCATCTTTCTATCCGGGCGGGTCAACATCCAGCAGGTACGTCCGCTATGAAGTCAAACTCATTCTGTCCCAGCCAGAGTTCAGGCAGCTCATTGGCCCGGTCCAACCCCAGCTCTATGACCAATGACATCAGAACCTCTTCATCCACTGGGTCAGAATCTATGATCCCGCCAGATCCACAACTCTGGTTCCCACCTCCACCACCTCCAGGGGTACCCCCGACCAGCTGCCCAGCCGAGCCCACCGCCGAGCCCCCAAACCCCCTCTGAGGCCCTGAGTTGGGCCCTGAGGCACCACTGCCTCCAGCCAGACTCTGGTAGTGGGAGTTGAGTTTCTGGAGCTGCATGCTGGCGAGGAGGTGAGGGCTGGTCTGCAGGCAGAAGGGCTGTGGTTTGGAGAGGGATGGAGAGGTGGAGGAGTGGAGGGTGGAGGCGGGAAAGGGGTCATCCCCAGGGGTCTTGGCGGTGACCGTCATCCCAGGGTAGTGGAGCAGGGTGAGGGAGGATGGCGGAGGCTCGCGGTCCTTCATGACGACGTGGGCTGGGCTGGAAAACAGCAGTGAGGTCATCACCTGGGGACACCTGAGAAGGAGGAAGAAACGGTGTTACGATGACATCATCACAAGGCGGAAGAGATGACAGGGAGTACTGAAAACATACAGGATTATTCTGTTAACATATGACATCATGGTGTTTAGATTAGAGTGATAAGCCTGCTTGGCTTTAAAGTCAACTGCTTCACTAGGTCACCACTAGTAGCCTATTCCAAATAGCAGATTGAGACATGTCCTTGCCTGGCTAAAAACATTGGTCTCATTTAAATTGGGGGGGGGGGGGGGTCACAAGAAAACAAAAAAATCTTTAGGTGGGTCACAGTGCGGAGAGATGGCACCTTATTCCCAATATAGTGCCCTACTTTTGATCAGAACCACTGCCCCTGTTCTCTAATGACAGTCAGTCAAAAGTAGCGCACTATATAGGGTGCCATTTTGGATACACTCTAAAGTACCATAGAGGCTCAGAGGGGACTGACTGGCGGTTCATAATAAGGGTTAAAGAAAACAGGACTTTTGAGGACTGAGTCACATGATACCATACATACATATATGTGCTGATCCCACTGCAGACCCCTTCCCGACACACACTCCTCTGACCCCCTTCCTGCCCCAGCCCATATTTATGGAGAGGGTAATTGCTACAGGCAGGCATGCAGCTGCACCTACAACACACCAGCATCTCATGAGCCCTGCTGTTGGGGATTTATCGCTGTGTGTGTTCTTTGGTCCTTTGTGTTCATTATTCATTGGCTGATTACTGTCAGGATTGCAGACTGAAATACTGTTCAAATGGATCCTTAGGAAGGAGAGACATTGGGCCCTGTTTAAAAAAAACTTTATGCATCCTTATGAAGGGGACATGGGCTACGTTCAAATACATCCCCCTTCCTTTACATCATAGAAAGGACTATTATGGTTACAGTTTTTTACAATCTCACACTCTAAGTGGTAGTTGATTATCTCTCACACACACTAGTGGTAGTTGATTATCTCTCTCACACACTAAAAGTGGTAGTTGAGGCACTCAGTGAAACCATTAACCTCATCTTCAGACCAAGTCTGCAAGCACATTATCTACTTTACTCTTAGTTTGCAATTTGTAAAAACATTATTTTTTGTGCAAAACACTAAACACCGTTCTCTACATTAGACACATTCAAAATTAACAGATCTTGTGTTTCGTTTGGAAAACATTGCCATTCCAAATGCCTCACTCATTTACCGATTACCTACACCCAGTACCTACACTCATTACCTACATCCAGTGCTGACGTGAAAAACACTTACAGCTAATTTCTTCAGTTAGAAATCAGAGCTTGAGCACTATAAATAGGCTTCAGGTTGGCTTTCTTGGTTTGGACAACAATGGAGGCCAATTTTGGAGAGAGAGTTAGAGGAAGAGGAGTGAGAGTAAGAGGGAGATGAGGAAGAGGACAAGCCTATTTATTTTTCTTCTACTGTATTTGTTTTGTCTGTGTTCATCCCGAAATCTGGAGGAAAATAATGTTTTGTGAAAGAAACATTTTATTTTTTCCCCCTTGCGAATTTAGTGTTTGGTTTTGCAAGAGATGTGACGTTTTGCATGCGTGTCGAGTCTCAAGAAAAGTAGCCGTAGTCTCAAATCATGTGGAAGCAACTGTCAAACTGTAAATGCATTCTCCCTTAAAAGGAGACCATGGACCACATTCGAATACTTTAAAATACATCCTTCTCATATCAATGATTACCTCGAGGAAGAATCAGTTTTGTATTGAACAAATCCTAATAAGTGGAAGGTTTCGTTCACTAACCCGTATTTTAACCTAGTCCCAAGATCACAAACGGTTTGTTGGTTGACAGACAAAGGTAGGCTATTCAACTAGTATGGGTGGTTTATTTTGCCTATAAACTAATCACACCATGTCAAACAATCCCAATAGAAGTTACTTGATTACATTAATCACATCCGCCTCCCTGCAGACGTGGTTCGGACCTGAAAATGAGCACGGAACCCCACTGCTTCTAGCCAACAACAGCGGTGTCAATTACACAATTACCATGCGTGTCGAGCCAATTAGAACGTCAATCGCTCAATAAACACACACCTTGACCATATGGTGAGGCTGAGCATGGCCACTTGTTTTATAGTAATTGAATCAACGCTTCTATGGGATGGAGAAAACCACAAACATTTACAGCCAACAGAATAACACTTTGTCAAAGTAACAAAAGTTGACGAAGCCTCATTTTCTACCAAATGCCCATTTGGTAAAACAGTCTGAATAGTTTACTAAAAAGTAATACTTTAGAGATTTGTGTTACGAAATCATCATCCAAGATGTGCGTAAAACGCATTTAATTCACCAATTCAAACCGGAGGCAAATCACAAAAAGGTCAACAAAAAAACATTTTAGGGGAAAAGTTATTGGTAGCATTTGGCAAATAAGTTGACAATTTCCCCCATTGCTCTGTGAAATCAAACTATTGTGAATAACTTCCATAAAATGTTCAAACCTTAACAATTAAAATGTAAAATAACATACCCTTTAGAAAGCCACTTTTAAACGCAGCTGTAGGTCCGTTTGAGGAAGGAAAAGAATGGTAAAGAAAAGAGATTCAAAATGTACAACAATCAACTCCAACAGATCGCAGGATAACACCACATCCGTAAATGTTTGTTGTCAAAAACGTTGACAATTGTTGTGGTCTATATTTAGTAAGGAATCCGCCGGTTCCTGTTGAGAGCTATAGCCATAAAGTAAACGGTTGAGTCAATATTGTCCTCGTGCTGCGTCTCTCCTCTCTCTGTGCGAAATAACAGACTGTCCGACTCCGGGATAGTTCCCTCACTGTGGTTGTTACTGAATATAAAGTATTATTCTCTCTCTCTCACACACACACACACACGACCCTTAAGTGAGGCGCGTTTGTGGCGGGACAGCATTTAAATCACGGCGTGGATTTGTAGAGGAATAGGACTGACGCACCACGGTTATCGCACAATAAACGGTTCATTCCAGTATCGGATGAAAACAGTTTCCGGAGTTTCGGTCATGAAAGCGCAGATGTTTTATATTCTCAGAGCGAGCGCTTTTCTCTACAATCACAGATCAAATTCTATTATTGTCTGTTCTATTCTACTCCAAACAGACAACTCACTGATTTTCATTCATGAGAGAACGCACAGCCTCAACAATCTTCAAAGGTCTTGAAACAATAACTGTTGATTTTCACGAGAAAAACAATGTTCACAGGAGGAACCAAATAGAAAACCACGTGGATATGAGCCAATACGCACGCACGCACCCGCGCACACACACAATTGGCCTTAGCCTATTGCGCAGCCCACCTGGAGAGACCACTATGCTAACGTCTCATCATTAGGGTAGGCCTATTTCATATCTAAAAGGTCATCTGTTACAACTGGCTATAGGTCAAATAACTACAAATGATATGCTAAAATAAAACAATAATAGGAGATAGAGATCTAAACATTCCCCAAACCTCGAGGTTATCATCTCAGCATTTTTTTCATCCGTTTTAGCCTAAATAAATATCATATTTTCATTCATTCATTCTAAATAATACGCCTACGTGTAATAGTCAAAGAGAGAAAAGAACAGAACAGGTGAAGCCAATTTTCTTTTAGAACGCCACGCGCCTTAATTCCCTTTCAGTTAAAGGCTCACGAGCATCTGTCTTTAGTCCCGTCGGCGCGCGGAGACAGTTAACATGTAGATGAGGCTCGAGCATGATGTATGGAAGTTCGTGGAGTCTTCCCCCGTGGGAAAACAGTATGCAAATGAGATGAACGCTTTTCAAGTTCCCTTCTAACGTAAAACTAGGCGAAATGGGTAAACACAGAGAACGTCCGAAGGAAGCGCACATTAACGTCACCTTGAAGTTTTCAATGAGTCTGCTGTGGGATCATTTTAGCAAGCCTCCCATAGAAGTACAGCCTAAGCAAATATACGTTGATAACACAATAGACATTGAACCGAACTTTTATCTAATTTTATAATTTATCTAAAACGTCAACTGATGTCCTATTCAAATAATGATGCCATGCCACTTTGGAGGGAAACATGATGTTTTGCATAAAATGTCGTTGGGAAGTCCTGATGGAGCCAGTCTAGCCGCCACACGGGACAGGGCAGGCAGGTGTGCTATTCAACAGCATGAATGGAGAACATAGAGAGATGGGAGTTTGATTTCAGGCAGGGGAGGAGAGGAAACGTTATATAGGCTCTGAGAGTTTCTTTACAGTACATATTCATTGAAGTGGGTTGATGAACTTGTTTTTTGGGATGGCATGGCACAAGACATTGGTACATATGCTTTAAGAAGGTTCTCCTAAAAGAAGACATTTGAGAAGTTCTCAAGAGGTTTCGATTACATTTTTTTATTTATTAAGGAAACAGTTATTTAAAAGGTTCTCCTAAAATATTTTGTGAATCTGGCCCCCTGAAGATGTCTTATTTTGGTCTCCTTAAGGGGTGTTTGGGGGAGGAATACTTAACCACACTTCTCTCCTGTCTAAGTTCATTCATTTTCTAGGGTCTTTGTGCAACAGCCGTTTATTACGACAGAGCGTTTCAATCAGTTCCGTCTTTCCTATTAACCCATAAACACACTGATTACTTTCCCTCGTTTCACATTCACTCTGAGAAGCGCAAGGCTGACCACTGCATCCGTAGTGTGAGTGGGTGTCCTGGCCATGGTGTTTAAATTAAATCCATAAAGATCACAGACAGAACTTTACAACTTCTGTTGCACACATGGAAACCACTTTGATTCACCACTCCTAGTCTACATCTCAAATTGCACCCTATTACCTTTCTAGTGCACTACCCATAGGGCTCTGGTCTAAAGTAGTGCACTACCCATAGGGCTCTGGTCTAAAGTAGTACACTACCCATAGGGCTCTGGTCTAAAGTAGTGCACTACCCATAGGGCTCTGGTCTAAAGTAGTGCACTACCCATAGGGCTCTGGTCTAAAGTAGTACACTACCCATAGGGCTCTGGTCTAAAGTAGTGCACTACCCATAGGGCTCTGGTCTAAAGTAGTACACTACCCATAGGGCTCTGGTCTAAAGTAGTACACTACCCATAGGGCTCTGGTCTAAAGTAGTACACTACCCATAGGGCTCTGGTCTAAAGTAGTACACTACCCATAGGGCTCTGGTCTAAAGTAGTACACTACCCATAGGGCTCTGGTCTAAAGTAGTACACTACCCATAGGGCTCTGGTATAAAGTAGTACACTACCCATAGGGCTCTGGTCTAAAGTAGTACACTACCCATAGGGCTCTGGTCTAAAGTAGTACACTACCCATAGGGCTCTGGTCTAAAGTAGTACACTACCCATAGGGCTCTGGTCTAAAGTAGTGCACTACCCATAGGGCCCCTGGTCTAAAGTAGTGAACTACCCATAGGGCTCTGGTCTAAAGTAGTACACTACCCATAGGGCTCTGGTCAAAAGTAGTGCACTACCCATAGGGCTCTGGTCTAAAGTAGTACACTACCCATAGGGCTCTGGTCTAAAGTAGTGCACTACCCATAGGGCTCTGGTCTAAAGTAGTGCACTACCCATAGGGCTCTGGTCTAAAGTAGTGCACTACCCATAGGACTCTGGTCTAAAGTAGTACACTACCCATAGGGCTCTGGTCTAAAGTAGTGCACTACCCATAGGGCTCTGGTCTAAAGTAGTGCACTACCCATAGGGCTCTGGTCTAAAGTAGTGCACTACCCATAGGGCTCTGGTATAAAGTAGTACACTACCCATAGGGCTCTGGTCTAAAGTAGTGAACTACCCATAGGGCTCTGGTATAAAGTAGTGAACTACCCATAGGGCTCTGGTCAAAAGTAGTGCACTACCCATAGGGCTCTGGTCAAAATTAGTGCACTACCCATAGGGCTCTGGTCAAAAGTAGTGCACTAGATGGAAAGGGGTGCCATTTGGAGCACAGGTGTCAGTTTGGTGTCAGTTTGGTGTCAGTATGGTGTCAGTTTGGTGTCCGTTTGGTGTCAGTGTGGTGTCAGTTTGGTGTCAGTATGGTGTCAGTTTGGTGTCAGTATGGTGTCAGTTTGGTGTCAGTTTCCTCTTAGGAGGTTATTGAAGCTCACGTTGAAAAAAAAGAACAAAAAAAAGAAGACTATTTAACATCAACATACTCAGATACAGATTGTATTTTATAATAAAACATGTTGTTTACACCATATAAAACAGATTGTATTTTATAATAAAACATGTTATTTACACCATATAAAAGGCAAAAGTAAACAGTAAAAAAAAAAGTTAAAGTTATACTTTTGTGAAACCAAAAGTAAAATGATACAAAACATTTTTACACTCCTACAGTTCTTCCAGTTGAATTTAAACATGCAGTTTGAATAGGAACAGGACAGAATACACACCTGAAACATTTCATTAGATAGGAGATCATATCATTGACACTTCGTCTTAACACACAGACTGTACAATATATGAAAATGCTAGGAATGCTCTTCATCTGACACTGAAGTAGTAAAGATCATGTTTAGCACCAAGATCATAACAGATTTGTAGCTCAGTTGGTAGAACACATTCGTTTGATACCCCTGCTATATATGGACTGAGGATGATCTTTAACTCTGAGGATGATCTTTATGATGAGGATGATCTTTATGCTGAGGATGATCTTTATGATGAGGATGATCTTTAACTCTGAGGATGATCTTTAACTCTGAGGATGATCTTTATGCTGAGGATGACCTTTATGCTGAGGATGATCTTTATGCTGAGGATGATCTTTATGATGAGGATGATCTTTATGATGAGGATGACCTTTATGCTGAGGATGATCTTTATGATGAGGATGATTTTTATGCTGAGGATGATCTTTATGATGAGGATGGTCTTTATGCTGAGGATGATCTTTATGATGAGGATGGTCTTTATGCTGAGGATGATCTTTATGATGAGGATGATCTTTATGCTGAGGATGATCTTTATGCTGAGGATGATCTTTATGCTGAGGATGATCTTTATGCTGAGGATGATCTTTATGCTGAGGATGGTCTTTATGCTGAGGATGGTCTTTATGATGAGGATGATCTTTATGCTGAGGATGATCTTTATGCTGAGGATGATCTTTATGCTGAGGATGATCTTTATGCTGAGGATGATCTTTATGATGAGGATGATCTTTATGATGAGGATGATCTTTATGATGAGGATGATCTTTATGCTGAGGATGATCTTTATGATGAGGATGATCTTTAACTCTGAGGATGATCTTTATGCTGAGGATGACCTTTATGCTGAGGATGATCTTTATGCTGAGGATGATCTTTATGCTGAGGATGATCTTTATGATGAGGATGATCTTTATGATGAGGATGATCTTTATGCTGAGGATGATCTTTATGATGAGGATGATCTTTATGATGAGGATGATCTTTAACTCTGAGGATGATCTTTATGCTGAGGATGACCTTTATGCTGAGGATGATCTTTATGCTGAGGATGATCTTTATGCTGAGGATGATCTTTATGCTAAGGATGATCTTTATGATGAGGATGATCTTTATGCTGAGGATGATCTTTATGATGAGGATGATCTTTATGCTGAGGATGATCTTTATGCTGAGGATGATCTTTATGATAAGGATGATCTTTATGATGAGGATGATCTTTATGCTGAGGATGATCTTTATGCTGAGGATGATCTTTAACTCTGAGGATGATCTTTAACTCTGAGGATGATCTTTATGCTGAGGATGATCTTTATGCTGAGGATGATCTTTATGATGAGGATGATCTTTATGCTGAGGATGATCTTTAACTCTGAGGATGATCTTTATGATGAGGATGATCTTTATGCTGAGGATGATCTTTATGCTGAGGATGATCTTTATAATGAGGATGACCTTTATGCTGAGGATAATCTTTATGCTGAGGATGACCTTTAACTCTGAGGATGATCTTTATGCTGAGGATGATCTTTATGATGAGGATGATCTTTATGATGAGGATGACCTTTATGCTGAGGATAATCTTTATGCTGAGGATGACCTTTATGCTAAGGATGACCTTTATGCTAAGGACGATCTTTATGCTGAGGACGATCTTTATGATGAGGATGACCTTTATGCTGAGGATGATCTTTATGCTGAGGATGATCTTTATGCTGAGGATGATCTTTATGATGAGGATGATCTTTAACTCTGAGGATGATCTTTATGATGAGGATGATCTTTATGCTGAGGATGATCTTTATGATGAGGATGATCTTTAACTCTGAGGATGATCTTTATGATGAGGATGATCTTTATGATGAGGATGACCTTTATGCTGAGGATGATCTTTATGCTGAGGATGATCTTTATGCTGAGGATGATCTTTATGATGAGGATGACCTTTATGCTGAGGATGATCTTTATTTTTGGGGGAAACTCCCCCCAAGATCTAGTATGTTTTGTATGTATCCAGGGGGTGTTAACATGTTACCATAGAGCAGGGTTTCCCAGACTCGGTCCTTCGGCCCCTCCTGGTTGCACGTTTTGGTTTTTCCCCCAGCACTACACAGCTGATTAAAATAATCAAAGCTTGATGAGTTATATCAATCAGCTGTATAGTGCTAGGGCAAAACCCAATGGGGTAACACAAGCCCCCATCATGTCTGCTTTACCCGTTTAACACAAATAATATGCAACATATCCCCACCCTACATGTTTCCCAGGCCTTTATATCAAATCAAATCAAACCAAATATCATTGGTCACATACACGTGTTTAGCAGAGGTTCTTGGTCACATACACGTGTTTAGCAGAGGTTCTTGGTCACATACACGTGTTTAGCAGAGGTTCTTGGTCACATACACGTGTTTAGCAGAGGTTCTTGGTCACATACACGTGTTTAGCAGAGGTTCTTGGTCACATACACGTGTTTAGCAGAGGTTCTTGGTCACATACACGTGTTTAGCAGAGGTTCTTGGTCACATACACGTGTTTAGCAGAGGTTCTTGGTCACATACACGTGTTTAGCAGAGGTTCTTGGTCACATACACGTGTTTAGCAGAGGTTCTTGGTCACATACACGTGTTTAGCAGAGGTTCTTGGTCACATACACGTGTTTAGCAGAGGTTCTTGGTCACATACACGTGTTTAGCAGAGGTTCTTGGTCACATACACGTGTTTAGCAGAGGTTCTTGGTCACATACACGTGTTTAGCAGAGGTTCTTGGTCACATACACGTGTTTAGCAGAGGTTCTTGGTCACATACACGTGTTTAGCAGAGGTTCTTGGTCACATACACGTGTTTAGCAGAGGTTCTTGGTCACATACACGTGTTTAGCAGAGGTTCTTGGTCACATACACGTGTTTAGCAGAGGTTCTTGGTCACATACACGTGTTTAGCAGAGGTTCTTGGTCACATACACGTGTTTAGCAGAGGTTCTTGGTCACATACACGTGTTTAGCAGAGGTTCTTGGTCACATACACGTGTTTAGCAGAGGTTCTTGGTCACATACACGTGTTTAGCAGAGGTTCTTGGTCACATACACGTGTTTAGCAGAGGTTCTTGGTCACATACATGTGTTTAGCAGAGGTTCTTGGTCACATACACGTGTTTAGCAGAGGTTCTTGGTCACATACACGTGTTTAGCAGAGGTTCTTGGTCACATACACGTGTTTAGCAGAGGTTCTTGGTCACATACACGTGTTTAGCAGAGGTTCTTGCGAGTGTAGCAAAATGCTTGTACACAATCTTTTCTGGCCTAACAATGTAAGAAATAATACATTAAAAAACGAAATACTGCAAAGTTTCCTAAGAGCTAGAAGCACGGCAGCCCTCTCTGTCAACGCCATTTTCTCTGTACATCTTTCAGTAGATGGGGTAACACAAGCCCCCCCCCCGAACTATGGAACAAAAAGTTTAGTTCAGATTCTGGGCCATCTTAATCAGAATTCATTATGATCTGAAAGGCAAAACTCTTCCGCTGATCCGCTTTGTGAACACTGACCCTGGAAGCCATTTTAAGGAGCAGGATTCTCAGTCTGGTCCCAGTCTAGCCCAACCCACCTCCCCAAAGTTTAAAAAAGATCACAGACTGAAACAGAAACAGACCATCAAACACCAAACAGGCAACATTAGCACCCTACCTTCGTCAGTCCCCCACATTAAAACATCCCCCTGGAAACATTGTTTTCCAACATCTCTCCTCTCAACACACACACTGTCTTCATTAGCCTGACCCGATGTCTGTGTGTGTTCATTACCCCAGGAGGACCTGATTGGAAACATGAGACTGAGACGCCGCTCTTAAACCACATTCTTCAGATTCCCTGTAAACAACAAAGGGGAGGGAAGGGAGGAGGAATTGAGGGTTGGGAAAAGCGATTGAGGGGGAGGAGGAGGGATGGAGGGACGGGAGGAGGAATTGAGGGACGGGAGGAGGGATTGAGGGACGGGAGGAGGAATTGAGGGACGGGAGGAGGAATTGAGGGACGGGAGGAGGAATTGGGGGACGGGGGGAGGGTTTGAGGGACGGGAGGAGGAATTGAGGGACGGGAGGAGGAATTGGGGGACGTGGGGAGGGTTTGAGGGTCGGGGGAGGGATTGAGGGACAGGAGGAGGGATTGAGGGACGGGAAAAGGGATGGAGGGACAGGAGGAGGGATTGAGGGACGAGAGGAGGAATTGGGGGACGCGGGGAGGGATTGAGGGACGGGGGAGAGATTGCTGGACGGTAAAAGGGGTGAGAGACAGGAGGAGGGATTCGAGGGACAGGAGGAGGGATTGATGGATGGGAGGAGGGATTGAGGGATGAGGAGGGTTTGAGGGACGGGGGAGGGGTTGAGGGACGGGAGGAGGGATTGAGGGACGGGGAGGGATTGAGGGACGGGGGGAGGGATTGAGGGACGGGGAGGAATTGAGGGACGGGGGAGGGGTTGAGGGACGGGAGGAGGGATTGAGGGTCTCGTGGAGGGATTGAGGGGCGGGGGGAGGGATTGAGGGACGGGGAGGAATTGAGGGACGGGGAGGGTTTGAGGGACGAGGGGCGGAGTTGAGGGATGGGGGGTGGGATTTAGGGACGGTGGGAGGGATTGAAGGACGGGAAAAGGGACTGAGGGACGGGAAAAGGGATAGGGATGGAGGGACAGGAGTAGGGACTGAGGGACAGGAAAAGGGATAGGGATGGAGGGACAGGAGGAGGAATTGAGGGACAGGGGAGGGATTGAAGGATGGCGGAGGGATTGAGGGGCGGGAGGAGGGATTGAAGGATGGGAGGGATTAAGGGACGGGGGAAGGATTGAGGGTCAGGAGGAGGGATTGAGAGAAAGGAAAAGGGGTGAGGGACGGGAGGAGGGATTGAGGGACGGGAGGAGGGATTGAGGGACGGGAGGAGGGCTGGAGGGATGGGAAAAGAGGGATTTGAGGGACGGGAAAAACGTTTGAGGGACGGGAAGAGGGTTTGAGGGACGAGAGGAGGAATTGGGGGACGCGGGGAGGGATTGAGGGACGGGGGAGGGATTGCTGGACGGGAAAAGGGGTGAGAGACAGGAGGAGGGATTCGAGGGACAGGAGGAGGGATTCGAGGGACAGGAGGAGGGATTGAGGGACTGGAGGAGGGATTGAGGGACGGGGGATGGGTTGAGGGACAGGAGGAGGAATTGAGGGACGGTGGGAGGGATTGAAGGATGGGGGAGGGAAAAACTGGGTCAAATAATTCATAGATACGTTCACATATACGCACAATTAAATCATGACTCACAACACACACAAAGTCAAAACACACAGAAACTATGAATCATTCATTTATCTAAACATGTATTCTCTCTGTGTCCATTCAAAACAGCAAACACAGGATCCCCCACAGTGTGTTATCAGTGACGTTAAGTGTGGACAGTCAGTGATACATCTGCCATCTGGCCAGGAGGGTTAGCCTCCTGTTAGCCTGGTTTAGATAAGAGGAGGGAGGCCTGTTAGGGTGTGTGTCTCTGTGTGTGTGTGTGTGTGTGTGTGTGTGTGTGTGTGTGTGTGTGTGTGTGTGTGTGTGTGTGTGTGTGTGTGTGTGTGTGTGTGCTGTGTGTGCTGTGTGTGTCGTCGTGTGCTCTGTGTGTGTGTGTGTGTGTGTGTGTGTGTGTGTGTGTGTGTGTGTGTGTGTGTGTGTGTGTGTGTGTGTGTGTGTGTGTGTGTGTGTGTGTGTGTGTGTGTGTGTGTGTGTGTGTTTGCGGTAGTTTCCCAGACTCAGGTGTTTTATCAAAATGCAAAATGCATCAGTGATGTACTTCCTCAGGAAGAGCAGATATGCAAATGAGGAAACAGAATAGGTAAATAGACCAATGTAACACAGCTCCTTTACATAACAACATGATGATAGGGAGTGTATTTGCATAACAACGTAGTGATGCTACTCTTCTCCAACCAATGAATGACCAACCTTCACAACCTTGGTCTTTGTTGTCTTGAATATCATGTTTCAGGACTTGACGTCTTTGTTGTTACAATTCGGAATGCATAACCACATGAGAGAGTACACAGTGGAAGAATACCTGACCACTGTGACTGACCCAAACTTAAGGAAAGCTCTGACTATTTACAGACTCAGTGAGCATAGCCTTGCTATTAAGAAAGGCCACCGTAGGCAGACCTGGCTCTCAAGAGAAGACAGGCTATGTGCACACTGCCCACAAAATTAGGTGGATACTGAGCTGCACTTCCTAACCTCCTGCCAAATGTATGACCATATTAGAGACACATATTTCCCTCAGATTACACAGATCCACAAAGAATTTGAAAACAAACCCGATTTTGATAAACTCCCATATCTACTGGGTGAAATACCACAGTGTGCCATCACAGCAGCAATATGTGTGACCTGTTGCCACAAGAAAAAGGGCAACCAGTGAAGAACAAACACCATTGTAAATACAACCCATATTTATGTATTTTCCCTTTTGTACTTTAACTATTTGCACATCATTACAACACTGTATATAGACATAATATGACATTTAAAATGTCTCTATTTATTTTTTTTAAACTTTTGTGAGTGTAATATTTGTTGTTGTTGTTGTTTACATCACTTTTGTTTATTATCTATTTTACTTGCTTTGGCAATTTGTAAACAATATGTTTCCCATGTCAATAAAGCCCTTTTTGAATTGAATTGAGAGAAGAAAAATTGAAAGAGAGTGAGAGACAGAGCGAGAGAGAGAGAGCGGGAGAGCGAGACAGAGAGCTGTGTATACTCTGTAATGTGACGGACTATAGGTGAAGCCAACACTGCATGCATAGAATGAAAGGGGACAGATCATGTCAGTGTCTATGAAGACAATGCAGCCTTGATGTCCTGTTGTCACCAACTCTGTTTCATGTTTAACACAAGCTGGGAGCACAGTAATAATACACTTAGATATATTGTTTTTGACAAACAACCATTTTATAGAGAAATGCTTTGGTTTCCTGTTTGTTTTCATTGCAGTGTGTGTGTGTGTGTGTGTGTGTGTGTGTGTGTGTGTGTGTGTGTGTGTGTGTGTGTGTGTGTGTGTGTGTGTGTGTGTGTGTGTGTGTGTGTGTGTGTGTGTGTGTGTGTGTGTGTGTGTGTGTGTGTGTGTGTGTGTGTGTGTGTGTGTGTGTTTGCATGGTTCATTATAAAACGCCCTGCTGCATATGCTTAAAAGCCAGCATGAGCCAACCGACTCGAGGTTTGCATTGCTGTGTGTGTGAATTGCCCAAGCATCCATTCCATTCAGGACCCATGGGAAAAAGCAACCCTGGATTTAATGTCCTCTATCATTTTGTCACTCTATTTAAAAAAAAAAAAAAACAGAGCTCAGTAAATGTCCTCCAGATGTGGCTTAGAGATTGTGGTAAAGCGAAGGTGGTTAGCGAGCAGCGAGTGGCGACCGCTGCCCTCTGCTACCCGACTGTGTTAATCAAACACAGCTCGCATCCCACCGACAAACTGGATTGGAGTGTTGTGATTTTTGGGGGCAAAGAATTTGTCATTACACACACTACACACAGACACAGACACACACACACACACACACACACACACACACACACACACACTACACACACTACACACACACACACTACACACACTACACACACACACACTACACACACACACACACACACACACACACACACACACACACACACACACACACACACACACACACACACACACACACACACACACACACACACACGTTTCTCATCTCCAGGGGGATTAATGAGCAAGCTGTCTGTGCGCACGCCCCTCGTTATCTCCCTGCCCTGGCAGCTCCTGCAGTTCATATCTACATGTCTAAAATGGCTCACTTGCCATGTAGTGCACTAGGGCCCAACAGTAGTCCACTAAGGGTCCTAGTCAGGTAGTGCACTAGGGCCCAACAGTAGTCCACTAAGGGTCCTAGTCAGGTAGTGCACTAGGGCCCAACAGTAGTCCACTAAGGGTCCTAGCCAGGTAGTGCACTAGGGGCCCTAGCCAGGTAGTCCACTAGGGGCCAACAGTAGTCCACTAAGGGTCCTAGTCAGGTAGTGCACTAGGGGCCAACAGTAGTCCACTAAGGGTCCTAGTCAGGTAGTGCACTAGGGCCCAACAGTAGTCCACTAAGGGTCCTAGTCAGGTAGTCCACTAGGGGCCAACAGTAGTCCACTAAGGGTCCTAGTCAGGTAGTGCACTAGGGCCCAACAGTAGTCCACTAAGGGTCCTAGTCAGGTAGTGCACTAGGGCCCAACAGTAGTCCACTAAGGGTCCTAGCCAGGTAGTGCACTAGGGGCCCTAGCCAGGTAGTCCACTAGGGGCCAACAGTAGTCCACTAAGGGTCCTAGTCAGGTAGTGCACTAGGGCCCAACAGTAGTCCACTAAGGGTCCTAGTCAGGTAGTGCACTAGGGCCCAACAGTAGTCCACAAAGGGTCCTAGCCAGGTAGTGCACTAGGGGCCCTAGCCAGGTAGTCCACTAGGGCCCAACAGTAGTCCACCAAGGGTCCTAGTCAGGTAGTGCACTAGGGCCCAACAGTAGTCCACTAAGGGTCCTAGTCAGGTAGTGCACTAGGGCCCAACAGTAGTCCACTAAGGGTCCTAGCCAGGTAGTGCACTAGGGGCCCTAGCCAGGTAGTCCACTAGGGGCCAACAGTAGTCCACTAAGGGTCCTAGCCAGGTAGTCCACTAGGTGCCAACAGTAGTCCACTAAGGGTCCTAGTCAGGTAGTGCACTAGGGCCCAACAGTAGTCCACTAAGGGTCCTAGTCAGGTAGTGCACTAGGGCCCAACAGTAGTCCACTAAGGGTCCTAGCCAGGTAGTGCACTAGGGCCCAACAGTAGTCCACTAAGGGTCCTAGTCAGGTAGTGCACTAGGGCCCAACAGTAGTCCACTAAGGGTCCTAGCCAGGTAGTGCACTAGGGGCCCTAGCCAGGTAGTCCGCTAGGGGCCAACAGTAGTCCACTAAGGGTCCTAGTAAGGTAGTGCACTAGGGGCCAACAGTAGTCCACTAAGGGTCCTAGTCAGGTAGTGCACTAGGGCCCAACAGTAGTCCACTAAGGGTCCTAGTCAGGTAGTCCACTAGGGGCCAACAGTAGTCCACTAAGGGTCCTAGTCAGGTAGTGCACTAGGGCCCAACAGTAGTCCACTAAGGGTCCTAGTCAGGTAGTGCACTAGGGCCCAACAGTAGTCCACTAAGGGTCCTAGCCAGGTAGTGCACTAGGGGCCCTAGCCAGGTAGTCCACTAGGGGCCAACAGTAGTCCACTAAGGGTCCTAGTCAGGTAGTGCACTAGGGCCCAACAGTAGTCCACTAAGGGTCCTAGTCAGGTAGTGCACTAGGGCCCAACAGTAGTCCACAAAGGGTCCTAGCCAGGTAGTGTACTAGGGGCCCTAGCCAGGTAGTCCACTAGGGCCCAACAGTAGTCCACCAAGGGTCCTAGTCAGGTAGTGCACTAGGGCCCAACAGTAGTCCACTAAGGGTCCTAGTCAGGTAGTGCACTAGGGCCCAACAGTAGTCCACTAAGGGTCCTAGCCAGGTAGTGCACTAGGGGCCCTAGCCAGGTAGTCCACTAGGGGCCAACAGTAGTCCACTAAGGGTCCTAGCCAGGTAGTCCACTAGGTGCCAACAGTAGTCCACTAAGGGTCCTAGTCAGGTAGTGCACTAGGGCCCAACAGTAGTCCACTAAGGGTCCTAGTCAGGTAGTGCACTAGGGCCCAACAGTAGTCCACTAAGGGTCCTAGCCAGGTAGTGCACTAGGGGCCCTAGCCAGGTAGTCCACTAGGGCCCAACAGTAGTCCGCCAAGGGTCCTAGTCAGGTAGTGCACTAGGGGCCAACAGTAGTCCACTAAGGGTCCTAGTCAGGTAGTGCACTAGGGCCCAACAGTAGTCCACTAAGGGTCCTAGCCAGGTAGTGCACTAGGGTCCTAGCCAGGTAGTCCACTAGGGGCCAACAGTAGTCCACTAAGGGTCCTAGTCAGGTAGTTCACTAGGGGCCAACAGTAGTCCACTAAGGGTCCTAGCCAGGTAGTGCACTAGGTGCACTAGCCAGGTAGTCCACTAGGGGCCAACAGTAGTCCACTAAGGGTCCTAGCCAGGTAGTCCACTAGGGGCCAACAGTAGTCCACTAAGGGTCCTAGTCAGGTAGTTCACTAGGGGCCAACAGTAGTCCACTAAGGGTCCTAGCCAGGTAGTGCACTAGGGGCCAACAGTAGTCCACTAAGGGTCCTAGCCAGGTAGTGCACTAGGGGCCCTAGCCAGGTAGTGCACTAGGGGCCCTAGCCAGGTAGTCCACTAGGGGCCAACAGTAGTCCACTAAGGGTCCTAGTCAGGTAGTTCACTAGGGGCCAACAGTAGTCCACTAAGGGTCCTAGCCAGGTAGTGCACTAGGGGCCCTAGCCAGGTAGTCCACTAGGGGCCAACAGTAGTCCACTAGGGGCCCTAGCCAGGTAGTCCACTAGGGGCCAACAGTAGTCCACTAAGGGTCCTAGTCAGGTAGTGCACTAGGGGCCCTAGCCAGGTAGTCCACTAGGGGCCAACAGTCATCCACTAGGGGTCAACAGTAGTCCACTAGGGGTTCTAGCCAGGTAGTGCTCTAGGGGCCAACATTAGTCCACTAGGGTCCTAATCAGGTAGTGCACTAGGGGTCCTAGTCAGGTAGTCCACTAGGGGCCCTAGTCAGGTAGTCCACAAGGGGTCAACAGTAGTGCACTAGGGGTCCTAGTCAGATAGTCCACTAGGGGCCCTAGCCAGGTAGTCCACTAGGGGTCAACAGTAGTCCACTAGGGGCCTTAGTCTAGTCTCAGGTAGGGGCCTTGGTCCTAGTCTCAGGTAGTCCACTAGGGGCCGTAGTCAGGAAGTCCACTAGGGGTCAACAGTAGTCCACTAGGGGCCTTAGTCAGGTGGTGCACTAGGGGCCCTAGTCAGGTAGTCCACTAGGGGTCAACAGTAGTCCACTAGGGGCCCTAGCCAGGTAGTCCACTAGGGGTCAACAGTAGTCCACTAGGGGTCCTAGTCTCAGGTAGTCCACTAGGGGCCAACAGTAGTCCACTAGGGGCCCTAGCCAGGTAGTCCACTAGGGGCCAACAGTAGTCCACTAGGGGTCAACAGTAGTCCACAAGAGGCCAACAGTAGTCCACAAGGGGCCCTAGCCAGGTAGTCCACTAGGGGCCAACAGTAGTCCACTAGGGGCCCTAGCCAGGTTGTCCACTAGGGGCCCTAGCCAGGTAGTCCACTAGGGGTCAACAGTAGTCCACTAGGGGCCCTAGCCAGGTTGTCCACTAGGGGTCAACAGTAGTCCACTAGGGGCCCTAGCCAGGTAGTCCACTAGGGGTCAACAGTACTCCACTAGGGGTCAACAGTAGTCCACTAGGGGTCAACAGTAGTCCACTAGGGGCCAACAGTAGTCCACTAGGGGTCAACAGTAGTCCACTAGGGGTCAACAGTAGTCCACTAGGGGTCAACAGTAGTCCACTAGGAGCCAACAGTAGTCCACAAGGGGACAACAGTAGTCCACTCGGGGCCAACAGTAGTCAATTGGGGGTCAACAGTAGTCCACTAGGTAACAGTAGTTCACTAGGGGTCAACAGTAGTCCACTAGGGGTCAACAGTAGTCCACTAGGGGTCTTAGCCATGTAGTCCACTAGGTGTCAACAGTAGATCACTAGGGGCCAACAGTAGTCCACTAGGGGTCAACAGTAGTCCACTAGGGGCCCGAGTCAGGTAGTGCACTAGGGGTCAACCGTAGTCCACTGCGGGTCAACAGTAGTCCACTAGGAGTCAACAGTAGGGCGCTAGGGGTCTAAAATAGTGAACTAGGTGTCAACAGTAGTGCACTAGGGGTCAATAGTAGTCCACTAGGGGTCAACAGTAATCCACTAGGGATCTAAAATAGTGCACTAGGGGTCAACAGTAGTCCACTAGGGGTCAACATATGTGCACTCGGGGTCTAAAGTAGTGCACTATACAACGGATAGGGTCCTATTTGGGATGCGGGCTCCTGTTGCTTTATCCATGCCTTGGGAAATAAAACTTTCCCAAATAAAACTTTCCCCTGCTCGTAAAAACTTGACTATTCTGAAAATAAACCGATAAGCAAACAGTGGAGAGAGACAGTTCCTGCCGGATGACATTGCAGTTAAACTCAGTTTAATTAATTCATCTTAAACTGTAATTTGACCGTCCGACCATTGGAACAGAGGTAACGGTTAAATCCTTCTACTGATCATTGAAGTTTTTTCAAAATGGCCACCAAGGACATATTGACAGACAGCTCATTTAAATTTAGTACCAACACTACTGTGTGTGTGTGTGTGTGTGTGTGTGTGTGTGTGTGTGTGTGTGTGTGTGTGTGTGTGTGTGTGTGTGTGTGTGTGTGTGTGTGTGTGTGTGTGTGTGTGTGTGTGTGTGTGTGTGTGTGTGTGTGTGTGTGTGTGTGTGTGTGTGTGTGTGTGTGTTTGTGAAGAAGTTAAACAGATGTGACAGGGTGAACCCACGTCCAACCCTCAGTCACAGAAAGAAAGAACAGAGAGGGGGAAGAGAAGAGAGGAACAGAGGAAAGAATGACACCACCTTCATTTAACTGCACGGATCGAATTCCCAACAGAGTAAGACGAGAGAGACAGAGAGAAAGAGAGAGACAGATACAGAGACAGACAGACAGACAGACAGACAGACAGACAGACAGACAGACAGACAGACAGACAGACAGACAGACAGACACAGACAGACAGACAGACAGACAGACAGACAGACAGACAGACAGACAGACAGACAGACAGACAGACAGACAGACAGACAGACAGACAGACAGACAGACAGACAGACAGACAGACAGACAGACAGAGAAAGAGACAGAGACAGAGACAGAGACAGAGACTGTAGTAACATAAAACACATGGATAAAATATAAAGACATAAGACAGCTGAACATTAAAGTAACGAACCACATGTTCACATTTATCATGAGACTGTGGTAATGGAGATATACTAAGAGACGTTCTGGCCCTCTTATTTTCTCCATTGTGCTGACAGACTGACCAGACACATGGGCACCTAAAATAATTGGACACACTAGACTTATAGTCTACACATTCCACTAAAAGCACACATACCAGAGAAATATGCCTAAGGCAACTGGACACTAATGATAAGAAGAGACATAGAGTCTGCCAATTCCAATAAGGACATACCAGAGAACATGCTGGGGCATTGAATTAAATACAGGGTTGAGTCATAGGCCTAGAGTATAGAGGGACATATATTATTTTTAAGACAAGCATGGGTCTGGCCACTATTATAATTTAACTGAAAGCAGATAATGGGCGTTAGTAGGCGTGAACAAGCAGGAAGCCTGAACTAAAAAGATAAGGATGGCAGGAAGAATTAGGGGAGGTATGCTTATTTGCATATGGGGTGGACCCATATGCTATTTATGTATAAATGTTGGAACCGGGGTTGGGAAGCGGTGTGTGTTCCGCGGGGTGTGTTCCGCGGGGACATGCCAGTGGGCTGTACAGTTGTAATAAAGAGCATGTTTGATTTTAAAAGTTCTGGTAAGCGTTGTATTTGAAAATGATTTTCCACGACATAATTGGCGAGCATGCCAGGAGCTGATAGGGACTGGGACGTTCTTGGCTGATGATGGGTTCTTTGGACAATCTAAACAAACAGAGGTGGCCGCCCAACTAGACGGTAAGCAAGTTCTTACAATAGTTGAAATGTTTGTGTAAGATTGCTCCAGAGATACTGTCTCAGCGAGAGGAGCGCCACGTAAGTCTCTCTTTCAAATTTCCTAAAATGAAACCAGTAAATACAAAAGAACTTTTAAATTCAATGAATTTGCATGTATGTGTAATTTGGGGAATGGTATTAAATGTAAATGTATGCGCATGTATAGAGACTGAGTGAATAGGTGCTGTGAACTTTGCTTGTGTTAGATGTAGAGTGAGCATGCATGCGCTCGTTCAGATCAGACCGTTCGAATGTGTAGCTTAAATGATGCGGTTGTTTGCGCATCTGGCTGAGATGGCTGGTTAACATTTTTGAAAAGGTCTGCTTGGGTGGGATATTCACAGCGCGGCAGAAGGGTCTGTTGGTGAATATTTAGTAGTTAAATTAATATTTCATGGTTACCGCTTTGAAAGAAGGACTGAACGGATGAAATATTTAGAAGGCAGGAAAAACGTTAGCCCGATTGTGCGGCGTTCAACTGCAAAAGTAGCTTATACAGTCAAAGCATAAAACAGTAGGTTGTAGGAAAACGTTAGCCCGATTGTGCGGCGTTCAACTGCAAAAGTAACTTATACGGTCAAAGCATAAATTAGTAGGTTGTAGGAAAACGTTGGCCCGATTGTGCGGCGTTCAACTGCAAAAGTAACTTATACGGTCAAAACATAAATCAGTAGTTAAATAAATATTCATAGTTTCCGCTCTGAAAGGAGGACTGTATGAGTGAAGTAGTAGGTGCAGGAAAAACGTTGGCCCGATTGTGCGGCGTTCAAATGCAAAAGAAATCCTGCGAATAAAAAACCGCTCTGTCTAGCTACCAGGGTTTGGTAATTCAGTAGGTCACGCCACAATACTACTCTAAGAATAGAAGAAAAGATAAGTATTGGGGGTTGAATAGGATATGAAGACAAGCTGATCCGATTAGACAGTAGTCTCGTCATATTGTAGAAGTCTAGGCTTATGTAGAAGGAAGTGAATTAAGTCAATAAAGAAAGACTGAGTTGTTTTGAGGTAAAAACAAAGGGATTGAATGAACGGATGAAACATAAAAGGATGAATGATAATGTTGTAAGAAATGAGTAGATCTGTGTAAAAATAGAAGATTAGGAAGGAAAGATGAGTTGTGTGTGTATGTAGGCAGAACGTCCAGGAGAGGGAGCGCGCAGCTCTCCTGTGACAGAGTAGAGTTGATGCTGTAGTATTCAGAAATAATGTATGTACTGTATAGAGTAGGCTTCGATAAAAGAAATTAAGTGATGTGACAAATGAATTATTAATTGGAAAGGAGATTGGCTCTAACTCGGAAAAATAGTAAATAAAAGGTGTAGAAATACATGGGAGTATTTAGGAAAAATAAATAAATAAATAGTCGCATGGGACCAAAATGTGAAGCTCGATTTGTAGGCGTTCTGATGTCAACATTCTATCATCAGAAAATACATTGCGATGAGGTTGTGTGTGTGGTTCCTCTAGTCCTCGCAGACGTGCGGGTGATTGGCAGAACTATTGACAAGATCTAAGAACCAATAAGAAAATAGCTCTCTGTTCTGGATATAGGTATATCGGGTAGTGTAATGTGACATTAGAACTTAGTGCGGTAGTAGGAAATGCCGCTATACAAGAGTTTATTTCCTTGTCAAAATAACAAACAACTAATTGGTTTGAGGTTAGTGAGAATGGAATTTTTTACTTGTCGGTGTATAGTCTCTGAGCGAACAATGAGTGTTTCATAGAGATTACAGTTTATATGTGGTCAAGAAGAAGTATTGGATCACGTTTGACATCTAGTAAAATAACGATGGAATTTTAATTGTTAGACATTCTATACCACAATTCTCTGGAACTGTTAAAGACGCTTTAGAATAAAATCTATGGATAAGTAAAATTATTGGTTTGCTGACTAAAAGGTAACGTTGTGAATATTAACAATATGTACACTTTCTTTTCCAGAAAGAATAAGGGAAAAAAAGGGTTTTTTAATCTTCTCTGGTCAACAATGTCATTGGAGACTGCATTACTGTGGAAAGCAGTTAATTAAAGTCAGCCGCTTTAAAAATAAAAATATCTGGATAAGGCTAAAACATGGAGTTCTGGATGAGTGAGTCCAGTCCCTTTGCGATTATTGGCTTATGATTTACTACTAAGTGCACCATGTACTGGGAATGAATATACATTAGTAGGTTTATTGGAAGGGTTTTTTCCAATTCAGTTTCAAATTGGGTATGCAAAAGGATGAACATGTTTTTGAAAAATGTATTTAAGTTGCTCCTAAAGAAAGGGGGAGTGGAAACATATTAATGGTCTCAAAATGCCCTGAATCCTAGGAATTTCTTGTGAAAGACTGATCACCTTTTACTAGAAATTGTTGGAACAGGTGGGATATACTTATAAAATGTTTAAGACACCAGACTCTATTCAAACTGTATAATTACTTTGAAAATCTATTATGTCCCTGGGAAAATTATGAAGAGTTGTACCCTTAAATTGAATAAGTTATTCGAATAGGTTTATTTTAATTTTTATTTTCGATATAACATGGGTTCATAGGTAAAACTATCAGTTCTTTGGGGTTATGGTCTTTGGGGGAATACACAAATGTGTTTTGTTCATTATGCATATAAAAAGTGTTGAAAGTTTTTCTAAAGGGTTTATTGGAGTGTGGGATTATGTAAGGGTTTTGTTGATAACTACATCATCTGTAATTCATCTGGGAGATCACCAGTAGAATAAGGGAGTTGTCATGAAAGGTGACGTCAGAATGCTTTAGGGCATGGGAGAGAATATCACCACTAGTGGGTGTGGAGCTCATACCCGCCCTAATCGACTGAATAGTGAGGGACAACTGTGTCTGATGACCTGTGAACTGTATCAAATAATAGACATGTTGAAATGATATGGGCCAGGGTGTATTATGAATTAAAGGAATTGGGGTATTGAACTTTTATTACCAGGCCACTCATGTAAGAAAAACTGAGACAAAAGGGCTATTGGGAAAATAGATAATACTGGTAATAAAAGTGTTTAGTTTAAATGTTAATTATTAAAGGGATGATGTGTATTGAATTGATCAGGTCAAATTTGAGTTAAAGTAAACACTAAGGATTGTTATCCTGAATATTGGGTTGGTAAATGTATAAACAATAAACATAACTGTTTAGTTATTTAGATATAGCACTGTTTGAATTTAATAGGCCTAGGGCCGCTCTGGAATCTAATCCTGGGACAAGGAGGTTGACAAAACTTCCAGAATATTTGATTATCGGTTTTTTGTTTCTTTTGTTTTCTAATGTCATTGGAATTGTAATGATAAATTGTATTGTTTGATTGACTATAAAGGTAGTCTGTTGTGCGATGATACCCAAGAATGTAGAAGAAAGAGACCAACAATAACATTGGCATAGATTGAAAAGGATGGACGTTTTCCCCAGGTTTAATTACATTACAAATAGTGGTAATATTGCAACTGTGCAATTATTGTAATTTCTTTTTCTCTTTTTCTCGTTTGGTCAATTTATTTGTGTTTTGAGGAACATAAGGTTGTGAATATGTTCCTAAGGGGGGACTGATATCTATTTTAAATTGATTAGAAAAGATTTGAGAATGTTTTAAGAATGTATTTTACAGCAGTTGCTGTAGGGACCATCATTTGATTATCATTATGAATATTTCTGTGGCAGGAGGCCAGGTATTTGAGGCAGAATGGTTACATAGGGCTATTATTAAAACTTAAGATTTAGTGATCTTGCTAATGTTGTCAGGAAATAACCCATGTGTTAGTGTGTATGTCCTCAGGAAAAAACAGCCAGAAATGGAAGGGCTTGGGCTGCATTCTGGAGACTGAGTGTACATCAAGATACACCAGGCTGGTGGTATACTTCTTACAACACTGCAGTGGTAAAGTTCTTTATGTCTCTCTTTGGTGGGTGCATAAGTCTCACGAGAAGTAAGGTCCAGCTGAATAATGGGTGAGCTTGAAAACACCATGACAGAGGATGTGGAATCAGAGAGAGAAAGAGAGAGAGATTAGATTCCACTATAGACATACTGGGTTGAGTTTGGAGGCTACATGTTTTATTTTTAATACATCATGTGAAAGAGAATGGATGATAGGATATTATACTCTAAACAAACATGTTAAAGGGATTGATATGAAAGCATATACAGTGTTGAATTAATTCAAGAAGAGAGAATGTTAATTGTAGGTTATGCACATGATTATCAGTTGAAATGGAGTAGATGGGAAACTAAGTAAAAATGACATGATTTGGGAACACCTCTCAGAACCTGTGGCCGAAAGGGGAAGACTGGGTGGAAGCATGAGGAAGCTTTTTAGGGCTTTTATTTTTGTGGAGTCCAGCAGAAAAGTATCCTGGAGGCATAGAGTCAGGTAAAGAGAGAGTGGGAATTGTCATGGTCTCAGATTTCAGTTTGCATGAATATATTTATGCATAACACATAACATTGTCAATGCTGTTATGTTTTGTCTGTTGTTTTCCAAGTCTTATGTTTAGGAAACCAGAAGGAGAGGGGTTCGCCAGCTTCAGCCTGGAATGTCTGTTTGTTGTGTGATGAGTGATGGAAGTAAGAGGATGTATGGTGCAATCTTAGAACAGAGGCCATAAGTCTCTAAGTATGAATGCTTCACAGAAAGTAGGCAGAAACCTGAACCAGGATGAGAGGTTCTGCGTTTGATGATCCAAGGGGACCAGAAGGACCTCTCTCAGTGGTACCAGGAGATCTAGTCCACGTTGGAGGGATCCGGAGGAAGTGGGATCAACCGAGGAGAGATGGACCCTATGAGGTGGCCAAAGCAACAAGAACGGCCGTCCAAGTGAAAAGAAGCCAGACGTGATACCATCTGAACCACTGCAGCTGAGTCCCAACAGAGAGAAGGACACAACCACATAGAGATGAGGACACAGAGGATGCTGATTCACCAGGAGGGAGCCTGGAGGGAGCAGGAGCAGCGGAAACGATTGAGATGCCAGGGAGGAGCCAAGAAAACAGTAAATCAAGTGAAAGCCAAAATATGACACGTGCACCGACTAATGCACCCAGAAGAGGAGGAGAGGCCTCACAAGGAACAGAATAAGAACGTTTCTTTCCTAAAATTGAAACCCTTCCAGATGGAAGCTAAGTCCGGCCTGAGGAGGGAGCTTCAGGTGAAGAAAGAGGAGGAAAAGTCCCGCAAGCTGAAGAAAATGGGGATTACCCCACAATTGACTTTTAAACTTTTGAATGGCCTCCTTTACAGACAATTGATGTTAGAACAACAAAAGAATAATGACATTGACATAACAGAAGCAACAGTGAATGCTAGTATAGAAACAACAGACTAATGCACAATCAAGATGTATGGTGGGAGCAGGAAGAGAAGAATGGAATCAGCCGAACAATCCAAAAAGACTGACAAGGTTAGAATCTATGTTCCACCTCAATGTATAACAGAAGCAGGAGAACTGAAGTCTATCTCAATCATAAGGATCAAACCCTTATCGGAGATTGCACTCTGTGGATGGACACATCACCAAACAAAGGGAGAAGTCGTTTGGGACCCGAAAGGATGTGACCTGACATGAATCAAAGAAAAAGACGAGGTAGGTGCTCATCATGAACAAGATTGAACCAGTGGAAGGTGAAGACCTACCCCTGCACCTGAACAGGAAGAACCTGTGACAACAACAAGGGTGGCGGCTGCTGTGACGACCACAGTAGTTACCACTAGATGACATCGACTGCCCTTACCAAGCAGACCACCGTGCCAACAAAGCAACCTGAGACATCAGTCAGGAGAATTTTTACTGATATTTGAAACTTTCTGATAAACTCTAATGATCTACCTCAAAATAAGAACATTGAAAAAGCAACAGAATTAGATATATCAGAATCAGAAGCACTCAAGGACACCACACGAGAAGAAGTAGTGAAGAAGAAGTGATACGAATGGGCTAAGAATATGGCAAACAGACACAGAATGGACAATTGTATTTTGTGAAGAAAATCACCTTTGTCTGATCTTTTAATAGTCTCTGAACCAGCATCATTTAAAAACTGTGTAAGTTGGAAAAATGACTATTGTACCAATAGAAAGTATTCTATTCCCTTGTGTGACATTGAATGTAGGATTGCTCAAGGGAGCACTAGAGGCAGAGCCATGTTAAACGAGACTAAGTTGGGAGACAATGATTGTGCTGCCTATGAAATTAGAACTGAATTAAATGGACCCCAATTAGACAGAAGTACTGTGGTTAAAGGAAAATATGAATGTTTTTACAGCCATGACACCGAAGGAATTGATGTAGGAAACACCACTGTAGAATGTGATACTATTTGGGTTTTAGAGAATGTGGGAGTTCGTAAAAATAATGATAAAGGGTTGTGTGGTCACATAACTCAGGTTGCGCCATCTCTTAATATGTTGAAAAATCAAGACAGAGGTATTGCTGATAGTTTCTGGATGTGTGGAAAAAACTAACTGTTGAATGTATTGCCTGATGGATGGATTGATCTTTGTGCCTTAGTTAGAAGCAATTAAATAGGTTACTATTATTGAATCACTCCATGATGACTATGTTAAAACCTAGAGTTAAAAGGGTTTATGATAAGGATCCTGAGGTATACCTTAATGCAATTGGACTGCTTAGAGGTCTACTTAGGGATTTCAAGGCCAGAGAGGAGGTTAAATCAGGATTTGAATCTATATTTCTGTGGATAACACCAAATATGAACTTAGAATGGATTAATTATATATGATATAATCAACAGGGATTCATTAACTATACTTAATTGGCTCTTAGTGGAGAAGGGTGGAGTTTGTGTCATGTTTGCTAGGATGACCATCATGTTGGGAGGAGGGTTGTTGGCTTTGGGTATTGCATTTTGTTGTGTTATACCCTGGTAAAGTCAATTGTGGTTCAGACAGCAGTTAACTAGATGTCTGTAAGGAGAGATGACCCTCCTGTGGTGATTGATCCTGTACCGAGTAGCCCAGGCAAGTATACTAATAAGTATGGAAAGCCTTGTAATGCGGTCGGTGGACCTTTGGACTGCCCCTTTGGGAATCCAAACTGTCTATATAGAGTAGTTCCTGGAGGTGGTTATGCTTGCCATGATTTTTGTAAGGATGGTCTACCTGTATATGCTGTATTTCCAAATTCATGTCTGCAAGGAGGATCATGTTGAAATGCTTAAATTTAGAATGATGTTGTGTCAATTTTCTTTTGTAACTGCATGTAGGTCTTTTATTTTTTTCTTATTCATTTATTATTATACTCCTTGTATTATTTTGATTTTCACATAACTGAGATAACCTCAGGCAAGGCTATTTACCTACACGCTCATGCTTCATCAAATATGTAATATTTTATCCTTATATTTTTATACCAAATTTGATCTTTTACTCCTATTTCACATTGGAGATGTTTGGTCTAGTTGGTTTATATGCTTCACTTTGTTTTTATTTTTTGTATTTTCTTGTTTATCATAGGTATTTTAATTTACTATCCCAAAGTCTTATTTGTATCATTTATGTGGCTAAATAGCCCCAGAGGGGGGATTGTAGTAGTAACATAAAACACATGGATAAAATATAAAGACATAAGACAGCTGAACATTAAAGTAACGAACCACATGTTCACATTTATCATGAGACTGTGGTAATGGAGATATACTAAGAGACGTTCTGGCCCTCTTATTTTCTCCATTGTGCTGACAGACTGACCAGACACATGGGCACCTAAAATAATTGGACACACTAGACTTATAGTCTACACATTCCACTAAAAGCACACATACCAGAGAAATATGCCTAAGGCAACTGGACACTAATGATAAGAAGAGACATAGAGTCTGCCAATTCCAATAAGGACATACCAGAGAACATGCTGGGGCATTGAATTAAATACAGGGTTGAGTCATAGGCCTAGAGTATAGAGGGACATATATTATTTTTAAGACAAGCATGGGTCTGGCCACTATTATAATTTAACTGAAAGCAGATAATGGGCGTTAGTAGGCGTGAACAAGCAGGAAGCCTGAACTAAAAAGATAAGGATGGCAGGAAGAATTAGGGGAGGTATGCTTATTTGCATATGGGGTGGACCCATATGCTATTTATGTATAAATGTTGGAACCGGGGTTGGGAAGCGGTGTGTGTTCCGCGGGGTGTGTTCCGCGGGGACATGCCAGTGGGCTGTACAGTTGTAATAAAGAGCATGTTTGATTTTAAAAGTTCTGGTAAGCGTTGTATTTGAAAATGATTTTCCACGACAAGACAGAGACAGAGACAGAGAGAGAGAGACAGTCTTTCTGTCTATGTCTGTCTTTCTGTTTCTCTGTCTCTCTGTCTGTCTCAATCTCTATCTGTCTCAATCTCTGTCTGTCTGTCTGTCTGTCTGTCTGTCTGTCTGTCTGTCTGTCTGTCTGTCTGTCTGTCTGTCTGTCTGTCTGTCTCAGAGAGAGAGAGGAAACAAAGGATCTCTGAACGGAGCAGACAGATAGATAGACAGTAGATGTGACAAGACCGAAGCTGCCTTTCATTTACCCCTCCTCCCATTTTGATCCCTTCACTAGTCCCTAACTCCCTTCACTAGTCCCTAACTCCCTTCACTAGTCCCTAACTCCCTTCACTAGTCCCTAACCCTAGCCTCATCTTCTTCCCAAATCCTACTCCCTAACTCCCTTCACTAGTCCCTAACCCTAGCCTCATCTTCTTCCCAAATCCTACTCCCTAACTCCCTTCACTAGTCCCTAACCCCCCTCACTACTCCCTAACCCCCTTCACTAGTCCCTGACCCTCATCTTCTTCCCAAAGCCTACTCCCTAACCACCTTCACTAATCCCTAACCCTAGCCTCATCTTCTTCCCAAAGCCTACTCCCTAACCCCCTTCACTAGTCCCTAACCCTAGCCTCATCTTCTTCCCAAAGCCTACTCCCTAACCACCTTCACTAATCCCTAACCCTAGCCTCATCTTCTTCCCAAAGCCTACTCCCTAACCCCCTTCACTAATCCCTAACCCTAGCCTCATCTTCTTCCCAAAGCCCAAAACAATAGCTCCTACTCCCTAGTCCCTAGCGTAAGACAATAGCTCCTCCAGGGTTTTCTATGGATCACACCCCTTCACACCAAACACTGGTCTGGTACAGACACCTCTTTACACCAAACACTGGTCTGGTACAGACACCTCTTTACACCAAACACTGGTCTGGTACAGACACCTCTTTACACCAAACACTGGTCTGGTACAGACACCTCTTTACACCAAACACTGGTCTGGTACAGACACCTCTTTACACCAAACACTGGTCTGGTACAGACACCTCTTTACACCAAACACTGGTCTGGTACAGACACCTCTTTACACCAAACACTGGTCTGGTACAGACACCTCTTTACACCAAACACTGGTCTGGTACAGACACCTCTTTACACCAAACACTGGTCTGGTACAGACACCTCTTTACACCCAACACTGGTCTGGTACAGACACCTCTTTACACCAAACACTGGTCTGGTACAGACACCTCTTTACACCAAACACTGGTCTACCAACCACCACAGTAGATTTAACATGTTAAAACCCTGAATACCACTTTAAAAAATAATCAATATTTTTTAGATGTAATATTTATTGGGTCATTATGTTAGTATATATGTATGTTTGTAATAGTGTGTTATATGTGAACATGTGTTTGTATTATAAATTGTATTTGAATGTTTAACTAACTAATTTAACTAACTAAATCAAACAGAGAGATAGTTAAGAAGTCCAGGAAAGACTAACTAAATCAAACAGAGAGATAGTTAAGAAGTCCAGGAAAGACTAACTAAATCAAACAGAGAGATAGTTAAGAAGTCCAGGAAAGACTAACTAAATCAAACAGATAGTTAAGAAGTCCAGGAAAGACTAACTAAATCAAACAGAGAGATAGTTAAGAAGTCCAGGAAAGACTAACTAAATCAAACAAACACAGAAAACTGTGGGGAAAGAATGTGGAGTTTTTCACGTGAAAGACATGATAAAGTGAGACATGAGTGAATTTCAGAATGGAAAAGAGATTCCTTCTTCATGAGAAAAACAAGACACACTTGTCAGTAATGTCAAGATAAGACCCTGGCTGACCCCTCCAGGGGGGTCATGTAAATCCCTGATGTAGTGCTGCTGGAAACAACACAACAAAGCAGAGAGCAGTTAATGTTTCCCTGCATGGAAAATACTGATCAATTAAAGCTGTGTTTCAATTAACCTTATGTTGTCTGTATAGGGGAATAACACAGGTAGGCCAGGAGGCATGCAGTGTAAACACGGTTTGTCTCTCTGTCTCTCTCTCTCTGTCTCTCTCTGTCTCTCTCACTCTCTGTCTGTGTCTCTGTCTCTCTCTGTCTCTGTCTCTTTCCCCATCTCTCTCTCTGTCTCTCTCTCTGTCTCTCTCCCTGCCTCTCTCTCTCTCTGTCTCTCTCTCTGTCCCTCTCTCCTCACCTCCATGTCTCCCCCTCCTCTCTCCCTCTCTTTCCCCGTCTCTCTCTCTGTCCCTCTCTCCTCACCTCCATGTCTCCCCCTCCTCTCCATCCCTCTCTCCCTGTCCTCTGTCTCTTTTCCTCCCCTCCAACTCTCTCTCTCCCTGTCCTCTGTCTCTTTTCCTCCCCTCCAACTCTCTCTCTCCCTGTCCTCTGTCTCTTTTCCTCCCCTCCAACTCTCTCTCTCCCTGTCCTCTGTCTCTTTTCCTCCTCTCCATCTCTCTCTCTCCCTATCCTCTGTCTCTTTTCCTCCCCTCCAACTCTCTTTCTCTCTCTGTCTCCCTCCCTCTTTTTGTATGTGTTTTGAGAGACTAGCCCGAGCCAGATTAGAAAAGGAATCCGACCCTTGTTTATTGTTCCAGATCTCCTCTACATATCAGAAAGGACTACTGCTCCAGATATGATGAGTCAATGTTTTGACTCGTGGAAAAAGTGCTGGCAAAACAAATGTAGAGTTCCTAATAAATGTCAACCCAGAGAGCTGCTTCTCTCTCTCTCCTAATGTTTCTCTCTCTCTCCTAATGTTTCTCTCTCTCTCTCTCTCTCTCTCTCTCTCTCTCTCTCTCTCTCTCTCTCTCTCTCTCTCTCTCTCTCTCTCTCTCTCTCTCTCTCTCTCTCTCTCTCTCTCTCTCTCTCCCTCTCCCTCTCTGTCCATCCCTCTCTGTCCATCCCTCTCTGTCCATCCCTCTCTCCTGTGGCCTGGCCCTCTATGAAGGTACTACAACAAAACAATACAGTCAGTAATCAGGTCAAGGCCCACTGATCCTGTCATTGTCCTTCGCTGCTCGTCCTAAATGTAACCCTATCGCCTATACAGTGCACTACCTTCCACCAGGACCCATATGGCTCTGGACAACATTTGTGCACTAAAAAGGGAATAGGGCTGTAGTATAAAGTAGTGCACTATATAGGGAATAGGGCTGTAGTATAAAGTAGGGCACTATATAGGGAATAGGGCGCCATTTGGGACGCAGCCTTCTGTCCCATTTAGAACTGACTGACTGCTCAACTCCACAGGGCCGCTCTGACATTGACAACACCTTGCACACACACACACACACACACACACACACACACACACACACACACACACACACACACACACACACACACACACACACACACACACACACACACACACACACACACACACACACACACACACACACACACACACACAGTTTTCCGGTGATTGAGCCCAGTGCATCTTGATGGGCAGACTGAGAGAGACATGCACCAGAGGGGAAGTACCAGGCAGGAAACAGGAAGTACAGGGGCGGGACAGGAAGTGACTCAGCTGCCAATCTGGGAAGGGACTGAGAGCACCGGAGAGAAGGGTAGAGGGCCACGGTACTGTGTGTGTGCGCTAGGTATGGGTGTGTGTGCGCGCTAGGTATGGGTGTGTGTGTGCGCTAGGTATGGGTGTGTGTGTCCTCTAGGTATGGGTGTGTGTGTCCTCTAGGTATGGGTGTGTGTGTGTCCTCTAGGTATGGGTGTGTGTCCTCTAGGTATGGGTGTGTGTGTCCTCTAGGTATGGGTGTGTGTGTCCTCTAGGTATGGGTGTGTGAGTCCTCTAGTTATGGGTGTGTGTGTCCTCTAGGTATGGGTGTGTGTGTACTCTAGGTATGGGTGTGTGAGTCCTCTAGGTATGGGTGTGTGTGTCCTCTAGGTATGGGTGTGTGAGTCCTCTAGGTATGGGTGTGTGTGTCCTCTAGGTATGGGTGTGTGTGTCCTCTAGGTATGGGTGTGTGTCCTCTAGGTATGGGTGTGTGAGTCCTCTAGGTATGGGTGTGTGTGTCCTCTAGGTATGGGTGTGTGAGTCCTCTAGGTATGGGTGTGTGTGTCCTCTAGGTATGGGTGTGTGTGTACTCTAGGTATGTGTGTGTGTGTCCTCTAGGTATGGGTGTGTGTGTGCGCTAGGTATGGGTGTGTGTGTGTCCTCTAGGTATGGGTGTGTGTGTGCGCTAGGTATGGGTGTGTGTGTGTCCTCTAGGTATGGGTGTGTGTGTGTCCTCTAGGTATGGGTGTGTGTGTCCTCTAGGTATGGGTGTGTGTGTACTCTAGGTATGTGTGTGTGTGTCCTCTAGGTATGGGTGTGTGTGTGCGCTAGGTATGGGTGTGTGTGTGCGCTAGGTATGGGTGTGTGTGTGTCCTCTAGGTGTGGGTGTGTGTGTCCTCTAGGTATGGGTGTGTGTGCTCTAGGTATGGGTGTGTGTCCTCTAGGTATGAGTGTGTGTGTGTCCTCTAGGTATGGGTGTGTGTGTCCTCTAGGTATGGGTGTGTGTGTGTCCTCTAGGTATGGGTGTGTGTGTGTCCTCTAGGTATGGGTGTGTGTGTCCTCTAGGTATGGGTGTGTGTCCTCTAGGTATGGGTGTGTGTGTGTCCTCTAGGTATGGGTGTGTGTGCGCGCTAGGTATGGGTGTGTGTGTGCGCTAGGTATGGGTGTGTGTGTCCTCTAGGTATGGGTGTGTGTGTCCTCTAGGTATGGGTGTGTGTGTCCTCTAGGTATGGGTGTGTGTGTCCTCTAGGTATGGGTGTGTGTGTCCTCTAGGTATGGGTGTGTGTGTCCTCTAGGTATGGGTGTGTGTGCTCTAGGTATGGGTGTGTGTCCTCTAGGTATGGGTGTGTGTGTGTCCTCTAGGTATGGGTGTGTGTCCTCTAGGTATGGGTGTGTGTGTGTCCTCTAGGTATGGGTGTGTGTGTCCTCTAGGTATGGGTGTGTGTGCTCTAGGTATGGGTGTGTGTCCTCTAGGTATGGGTGTGTGTGTCCTCTAGGTGTGGGTGTGTGTGTCCTCTAGGTATGGGTGTGTGTGCTCTAGGTATGGGTGTGTGTCCTCTAGGTATGGGTGTGTGTGTGTCCTCTAGGTATGGGTGTGTGTGTCCTCTAGGTATGGGTGTGTGTGTGTCCTCTAGGTATGGGTGTGCGTGTGTCCTCTAGGTATGGGTGTGTGTGTCCTCTAGGTATGGGTGTGTGTCCTCTAGGTATGGGTGTGTGTGTGTCCTCTAGGTATGGGTGTGTGTGCGCGCTAGGTATGGGTGTGTGTGTGCGCTAGGTATGGGTGTGTGTGTCCTCTAGGTATGGGTGTGTGTGTCCTCTAGGTATGGGTGTGTGTGTCCTCTAGGTATGGGTGTGTGTGTCCTCTAGGTATGGGTGTGTGTGTCCTCTAGGTATGGGTGTGTGTGTCCTCTAGGTATGGGTGTGTGTGTCCTCTAGGTATGGGTGTGTGTCCTCTAGGTATGGGTGTGTGTGTGTGAGTTCTGTTCAAATCTCTCTCCTCAAAGCTAAGCCTGTTGTACCTTTCCTGTGTTTAAATGTACATACTAGCAGACCCCTTACAGATGCATGTCAGATACACTGCTTCATACTCAATGCTATTTTGGTGTGGATATTGGAACACAGTGGATTGTCTAGAGAGACAGAAAACACTGGAAAATATACATTTTCTACTCTTTGAAGGAATGAGGAAGGGGGGAGAGAAAGAGGGGACTTTTGTGTTTGTTTTTGCACGGGGCTGTGCTGGGAATCGTTCAGGAGAAAATCTGAGAAAACATAGAGAGAGAGAGCGAGCGAGAGCAAGAGAGAGAGAGATTGTAAATAAGCTTTGGCAATATGTACACTGTTACGTCATGCCAATAAAGCAAATTGAATTGAATTGAGAGAGAGAGAGAGAGAAAGGGAGAGAGAGAGAGAGAGAAAGGGAGAGAGAGAGAGCTAGAGAGAGAGAAAGGGAGAGAGAGAGAGAGAGAGCTAGAGAGAGAGAGCTAGAGAGAAAGAGAGAAAGGGAGAGAGAGAGAGCGCTAGAGAGAGAGAGAGCTAGAGAGAAAGAGACAGAGAGAGATAGAGAGAGAGCTAGAGAGAGCAAGAGAGGACATACAGATGTTGAATGGCTGAAGACAAACAAGCAGGAAGACAGACAGACCGGTTCCACACACACAATACAAGTTCAGGTCTACAGAACCACTCAAGTGGGTTAGGTCCAAAATAAACGGTTTCCTCAATCTAAGATAAGACTTGAACTTGAACTAGGTTGTATCCCAAATGACACCCCATTCCCTACAGAGTGCACTACTTTTTACCAGAATCCTATGGAACGTGATCAAAAGAAGGGCTGGATGAGACATCAAATTTATATATTCCAAATGCTGCTCGATGGGGAACCCTGCATTAGAATGACCATCTCAGAGAACAGGACAGGGCAACAACTCTTACAAATTCCCACTATTGAGTCCTGCAAGATACTGTTCTAAATTCTAGAAGCAGAGACGCTGAAAAAAAGTGTTGTTTGCCTGTTCTACTGACGTCTACATCTGTCCTCTGTTCTACTGACGTCTACATCTGTCCTCTGTTCTACTGACGTCTACATCTGTCCTCTGTTCTACTGACGTCTACATCTGTCCCCTGTTCTACTGACGTCTACATCTGTCCTCTGTTCTACTGACGTCTACATCTGTCCTCTGTTCTACTGACGTCTACATCTGTCCCCTGTTCTACTGACGTCTACATCTGTCCTCTGTTCTACTGACGTCTACATCTGTCCCCTGTTCTACTGACGTCTACATCTGTCCTCTGTTCTACTGACGTCTACATCTGTCCTCTGTTCTACTGATGTCTACATCTGTCCCCTGTTCTACTGACGTCTACATCTGTCCTCTGTTCTACTGACGTCTACATCTGTCCCCTGTTCTACTGACGTCTACATCTGTCCCCTGTTCTACTGACGTCTACATCTGTCCCCTGTTCTACTGACGTCTACATCTGTCCCCTGTTCTACTGACGTCTACATCTGTCCTCTGTTCTACTGACGTCTACATCTGTCCCCTGTTCTACTGACGTCTACATCTGTCCCCTGTTCTACTGACGTCTACATCTGTCCTCTGTTCTACTGACGTCTACATCTGTCCCCTGTTCTACATCTGTCCTCTGTTCTACTGACGTCTACATCTGTCCCCTGTTCTACTGACGTCTACATCTGTCCCCTGTTCTACTGACGTCTACATCTGTCCTCTGTTCTACTGACGTCTACATCTGTCCTCTGTTCTACTGACGTCTACATCTGTCCCCTGTTCTACTGACGTCTACATCTGTCCCCTGTTCTACTGACGTCTACATCTGTCCCCTGTTCTACTGACGTCTACATCTGTCCTCTGTTCTACTGACGTCTACATCTGTCCTCTGTTCTACTGATGTCTACATCTGTCCCCTGTTCTACTGACGTCTACATCTGTCCTCTGTTCTACTGACGTCTACATCTGTCCCCTGTTCTACTGACGTCTACATCTGTCCTCTGTTCTACTGACGTCTACATCTGTCCCCTGTTCTACTGACGTCTACATCTGTCCTCTGTTCTACTGACGTCTACATCTGTCCTCTGTTCTACTGACGTCTACATCTGTCCCCTGTTCTACTGACGTCTACATCTGTCCCCTGTTCTACTGACGTCTACATCTGTCCTCTGTTCTACTGACGTCTACATCTGTCCTCTGTTCTACTGATGTCTACATCTGTCCCCTGTTCTACTGACGTCTACATCTGTCCTCTGTTCTACTGACGTCTACATCTGTCCCCTGTTCTACTGACGTCTACATCTGTCCTCTGTTCTACTGACGTCTACATCTGTCCCCTGTTCTACTGACGTCTACATCTGTCCCCTGTTCTACTGACGTCTACATCTGTCCTCTGTTCTACTGACGTCTACATCTGTCCCCTGTTCTACTGACGTCTACATCTGTCCCCTGTTCTACTGACGTCTACATCTGTCCCCTGTTCTACTGACGTCTACATCTGTCCCCTGTTCTACTGACGTCTACATCTGTCCCCTGTTCTACTGACGTCTACATCTGTCCTCTGTTCTACTGACGTCTACATCTGTCCTCTGTTCTACTGACGTCTACATCTGTCCTCTGTTCTACTGACGTCTACATCTGTCCTCTGTTCTACTGACGTCTACATCTGTCCTCTGTTCTACTGACGTCTACATCTGTCCTCTGTTCTACTGACGTCTACATCTGTCCTCTGTTCTACTGACGTCTACATCTGTCCTCTGTTCTACTGACGTCTACATCTGTCCCCTGTTCTACATCTGTCCCTGTTCTACTGGCGTCTACATCTGTCCTCTGTTCTACTGACGTCTACATCTGTCCCCTGTTCTACTGACGTCTACATCTGTCCCTGTTCTACTGACGTCTACATCTGTCCCCTGTTCTACTGACGTCTACATCTGTCCTCTGTTCTACTGACGTCTACATCTGTCCCCTGTTCTACTGACGTCTACATCTGTCCTCTGTTCTACTGACGTCTACATCTGTCCCCTGTTCTACTGACGTCTACATCTGTCCCCTGTTCTACTGACGTCTACATCTGTCCTCTGTTCTACATCTGTCCTCTGTTCTACTGACGTCTACATCTGTCCCCTGTTCTACTGACGTCTACATCTGTCCCCTGTTCTACTGACGTCTACATCTGTCCCCTGTTCTACTGACGTCTACATCTGTCCCCTGTTCTACTGACGTCTACATCTGTCCCCTGTTCTACTGACGTCTACATCTGTCCCCTGTTCTACTGACGTCTACATCTGTCCCCTGTTCTACTGACGTCTACATCTGTCCCCTGTTCTACTGACGTCTACATCTGTCCTCTGTTCTACTGACGTCTACATCTGTCCCCTGTTCTACTGACGTCTACATCTGTCCCCTGTTCTACTGACGTCTACATCTGTCCTCTGTTCTACTGACGTCTACATCTGTCCCCTGTTCTACTGACGTCTACATCTGTCCTCTGTTCTACTGACGTCTACATCTGTCCCCTGTTCTACTGACGTCTACATCTGTCCTCTGTTCTACTGACGTCTACATCTGTCCCCTGTTCTACTGACGTCTACATCTGTCCCCTGTTCTACTGACGTCTACATCTGTCCCCTGTTCTACTGACGTCTACATCTGTCCCCTGTTCTACTGACGTCTACATCTGTCCTCTGTTCTACTGACGTCTACATCTGTCCCCTGTTCTACTGACGTCTACATCTGTCCCCTGTTCTACTGACGTCTACATCTGTCCCCTGTTCTACTGACGTCTACATCTGTCCTCTGTTCTACTGACGTCTACATCTGTCCTCTGTTCTACTGACGTCTACATCTGTCCTCTGTTCTACTGACGTCTACATCTGTCCCCTGTTCTACTGACGTCTACATCTGTCCTCTGTTCTACTGACGTCTACATCTGTCCCCTGTTCTACTGACGTCTACATCTGTCCCCTGTTCTACTGACGTCTACATCTGTCCCCTGTTCTACTGACGTCTACATCTGTCCTCTGTTCTACTGACGTCTACATCTGTCCCCTGTTCTACTGACGTCTACATCTGTCCCCTGTTCTACTGACGTCTACATCTGTCCCCTGTTCTACTGACGTCTACATCTGTCCCCTGTTCTACTGACGTCTACATCTGTCCTCTGTTCTACTGACGTCTACATCTGTCCTCTGTTCTACATCTGTCCTCTGTTCTACTGACGTCTACATCTGTCCCCTGTTCTACTGACGTCTACATCTGTCCTCTGTTCTACTGACGTCTACATCTGTCCCCTGTTCTACTGACGTCTACATCTGTCCCCTGTTCTACTGACGTCTACATCTGTCCTCTGTTCTACTGACGTCTACATCTGTCCTCTGTTCTACTGACGTCTACATCTGTCCCCTGTTCTACTGACGTCTACATCTGTCCTCTGTTCTACTGACGTCTACATCTGTCCCCTGTTCTACTGACGTCTACATCTGTCCTCTGTTCTACTGACGTCTACATCTGTCCTCTGTTCTACTGACGTCTACATCTGTCCTCTGTTCTACTGACGTCTACATCTGTCCCCTGTTCTACTGACGTCTACATCTGTCCTCTGTTCTACTGACGTCTACATCTGTCCTCTGTTCTACTGACGTCTACATCTGTCCCCTGTTCTACTGACGTCTACATCTGTCCTCTGTTCTACTGACGTCTACATCTGTCCCCTGTTCTACTGACGTCTACATCTGTCCTCTGTTCTACTGACGTCTACATCTGTCCTCTGTTCTACTGACGTCTACATCTGTCTTCTGTTCTACTGACGTCTACATCTGTCCTCTGTTCTACTGACGTCTACATCTGTCCTCTGTTCTACTGACGTCTACATCTGTCCTCTGTTCTACTGACGTCTACATCTGTCCCCTGTTCTACATCTGTCCTCTGTTCTACTGACGTCTACATCTGGCCCCTGTTCTACTGACGTCTACATCTGTCCCCTGTTCTACTGACGTCTACATCTGTCCCCTGTTCTACTGACGTCTACATCTGTCCTCTGTTCTACTGACGTCTACATCTGTCCTCTGTTCTACTGATGTCTACATCTGTCCCCTGTTCTACTGACGTCTACATCTGTCCTCTGTTCTACTGACGTCTACATCTGTCCCCTGTTCTACTGACGTCTACATCTGTCCTCTGTTCTACTGACGTCTACATCTGTCCCCTGTTCTACTGACGTCTACATCTGTCCTCTGTTCTACTGACGTCTACATCTGTCCTCTGTTCTACTGACGTCTACATCTGTCCTCTGTTCTACTGACGTCTACATCTGTCCCCTGTTCTACTGACGTCTACATCTGTCCTCTGTTCTACTGACGTCTACATCTGTCCTCTGTTCTACTGATGTCTACATCTGTCCTCTGTTCTACTGACGTCTACATCTGTCCTCTGTTCTACTGACGTCTACATCTGTCCCCTGTTCTACTGACGTCTACATCTGTCCTCTGTTCTACTGACGTCTACATCTGTCCCCTGTTCTACTGACGTCTACATCTGTCCCCTGTTCTACTGACGTCTACATCTGTCCTCTGTTCTACTGACGTCTACATCTGTCCCCTGTTCTACTGACGTCTACATCTGTCCCCTGTTCTACTGACGTCTACATCTGTCCCCTGTTCTACTGACGTCTACATCTGTCCCCTGTTCTACTGACGTCTACATCTGTCCCCTGTTCTACTGACGTCTACATCTGTCCTCTGTTCTACTGACGTCTACATCTGTCCTCTGTTCTACTGACGTCTACATCTGTCCTCTGTTCTACTGACGTCTACATCTGTCCTCTGTTCTACTGACGTCTACATCTGTCCTCTGTTCTACTGACGTCTACATCTGTCCTCTGTTCTACTGACGTCTACATCTGTCCTCTGTTCTACTGACGTCTACATCTGTCCTCTGTTCTACTGACGTCTACATCTGTCCCCTGTTCTACATCTGTCCCTGTTCTACTGGCGTCTACATCTGTCCTCTGTTCTACTGACGTCTACATCTGTCCCCTGTTCTACTGACGTCTACATCTGTCCCTGTTCTACTGACGTCTACATCTGTCCCCTGTTCTACTGACGTCTACATCTGTCCTCTGTTCTACTGACGTCTACATCTGTCCCCTGTTCTACTGACGTCTACATCTGTCCTCTGTTCTACTGACGTCTACATCTGTCCCCTGTTCTACTGACGTCTACATCTGTCCCCTGTTCTACTGACGTCTACATCTGTCCTCTGTTCTACATCTGTCCTCTGTTCTACTGACGTCTACATCTGTCCCCTGTTCTACTGACGTCTACATCTGTCCCCTGTTCTACTGACGTCTACATCTGTCCCCTGTTCTACTGACGTCTACATCTGTCCCCTGTTCTACTGACGTCTACATCTGTCCCCTGTTCTACTGACGTCTACATCTGTCCCCTGTTCTACTGACGTCTACATCTGTCCCCTGTTCTACTGACGTCTACATCTGTCCCCTGTTCTACTGACGTCTACATCTGTCCTCTGTTCTACTGACGTCTACATCTGTCCCCTGTTCTACTGACGTCTACATCTGTCCCCTGTTCTACTGACGTCTACATCTGTCCTCTGTTCTACTGACGTCTACATCTGTCCCCTGTTCTACTGACGTCTACATCTGTCCTCTGTTCTACTGACGTCTACATCTGTCCCCTGTTCTACTGACGTCTACATCTGTCCTCTGTTCTACTGACGTCTACATCTGTCCCCTGTTCTACTGACGTCTACATCTGTCCCCTGTTCTACTGACGTCTACATCTGTCCCCTGTTCTACTGACGTCTACATCTGTCCCCTGTTCTACTGACGTCTACATCTGTCCTCTGTTCTACTGACGTCTACATCTGTCCCCTGTTCTACTGACGTCTACATCTGTCCCCTGTTCTACTGACGTCTACATCTGTCCCCTGTTCTACTGACGTCTACATCTGTCCTCTGTTCTACTGACGTCTACATCTGTCCTCTGTTCTACTGACGTCTACATCTGTCCTCTGTTCTACTGACGTCTACATCTGTCCCCTGTTCTACTGACGTCTACATCTGTCCTCTGTTCTACTGACGTCTACATCTGTCCCCTGTTCTACTGACGTCTACATCTGTCCCCTGTTCTACTGACGTCTACATCTGTCCCCTGTTCTACTGACGTCTACATCTGTCCTCTGTTCTACTGACGTCTACATCTGTCCCCTGTTCTACTGACGTCTACATCTGTCCCCTGTTCTACTGACGTCTACATCTGTCCCCTGTTCTACTGACGTCTACATCTGTCCCCTGTTCTACTGACGTCTACATCTGTCCTCTGTTCTACTGACGTCTACATCTGTCCTCTGTTCTACATCTGTCCTCTGTTCTACTGACGTCTACATCTGTCCCCTGTTCTACTGACGTCTACATCTGTCCTCTGTTCTACTGACGTCTACATCTGTCCCCTGTTCTACTGACGTCTACATCTGTCCCCTGTTCTACTGACGTCTACATCTGTCCTCTGTTCTACTGACGTCTACATCTGTCCTCTGTTCTACTGACGTCTACATCTGTCCCCTGTTCTACTGACGTCTACATCTGTCCTCTGTTCTACTGACGTCTACATCTGTCCCCTGTTCTACTGACGTCTACATCTGTCCTCTGTTCTACTGACGTCTACATCTGTCCTCTGTTCTACTGACGTCTACATCTGTCCTCTGTTCTACTGACGTCTACATCTGTCCCCTGTTCTACTGACGTCTACATCTGTCCTCTGTTCTACTAACGTCTACATCTGTCCTCTGTTCTACTGACGTCTACATCTGTCCCCTGTTCTACTGACGTCTACATCTGTCCTCTGTTCTACTGACGTCTACATCTGTCCCCTGTTCTACTGACGTCTACATCTGTCCTCTGTTCTACTGACGTCTACATCTGTCCTCTGTTCTACTGACGTCTACATCTGTCTTCTGTTCTACTGACGTCTACATCTGTCCTCTGTTCTACTGACGTCTACATCTGTCCTCTGTTCTACTGACGTCTACATCTGTCCTCTGTTCTACTGACGTCTACATCTGTCCCCTGTTCTACATCTGTCCTCTGTTCTACTGACGTCTACATCTGGCCTCTGTTCTACTGACGTCTACATCTGTCCCCTGTTCTACATCTGTCCCCTGTTCTACTGACGTCTACATCTGTCCCCTGTTCTACTGACGTCTACATCTGTCTTCTGTTCTACTGACGTCTACATCTGTCCTCTGTTCTACTGACGTCTACATCTGTCCCCTGTTCTACTGACGTCTACATCTGTCCTCTGTTCTACTGACGTCTACATCTGTCCTCTGTTCTACTGACGTCTACATCTGTCCTCTGTTCTACTGACGTCTACATCTGTCCTCTGTTCTACTGACGTCTACATCTGTCCTCTGTTCTACTGACGTCTACATCTGTCCTCTGTTCTACTGACGTCTACATCTGTCCTCTGTTCTACTGACGTCTACATCTGTCCTCTGTTCTACTGACGTCTACGTCTGTCCCCTGTTCTACTGACGTCTACATCTGTCCCCTGTTCTACTGACGTCTACATCTGTCTTCTGTTCTACTGACGTCTACATCTGTCCTCTGTTCTACTGACGTCTACATCTGTCCCCTGTTCTACTGACGTCTACATCTGTCCCCTGTTCTACTGACGTCTACATCTGTCCCCTGTTCTACTGACGTCTACATCTGTCCTCTGTTCTACTGACGTCTACATCTGTCCTCTGTTCTACTGACGTCTACATCTGTCCTCTGTTCTACTGACGTCTACATCTGTCCCCTGTTCTACTGACGTCTACATCTGTCTTCTGTTCTACTGACGTCTACATCTGTCCTCTGTTCTACTGACGTCTACATCTGTCCTCTGTTCTACTGACGTCTACATCTGTCCTCTGTTCTACTGACGTCTACATCTGTCCCCTGTTCTACTGACGTCTACATCTGTCCCCTGTTCTACTGACGTCTACATCTGTCCCCTGTTCTACTGACGTCTACATCTGTCCTCTGTTCTACTGACGTCTACATCTGTCCTCTGTTCTACTGACGTCTACATCTGTCCTCTGTTCTACTGACGTCTACATCTGTCCTCTGTTCTACTGACGTCTACATCTGTCCTCTGTTCTACTGACGTCTACATCTGTCCTCTGTTCTACTGACGTCTACATCTGTCCTCTGTTCTACTGACGTCTACATCTGTCCTCTGTTCTACTGACGTCTACGTCTGTCCCCTGTTCTACTGACGTCTACATCTGTCCCCTGTTCTACTGACGTCTACATCTGTCTTCTGTTCTACTGACGTCTACATCTGTCCTCTGTTCTACTGACGTCTACATCTGTCCCCTGTTCTACTGACGTCTACATCTGTCCCCTGTTCTACTGACGTCTACATCTGTCCCCTGTTCTACTGACGTCTACATCTGTCCTCTGTTCTACTGACGTCTACATCTGTCCTCTGTTCTACTGACGTCTACATCTGTCCTCTGTTCTACTGACGTCTACATCTGTCCCCTGTTCTACTGACGTCTACATCTGTCTTCTGTTCTACTGACGTCTACATCTGTCCTCTGTTCTACTGACGTCTACATCTGTCCCCTGTTCTACTGACGTCTACATCTGTCCCCTGTTCTACTGACGTCTACATCTGTCCTCTGTTCTACTGACGTCTACATCTGTCCTCTGTTCTACTGACGTCTACATCTGTCCTCTGTTCTACTGACGTCTACATCTGTCCCCTGTTCTACTGACGTCTACATCTGTCCCCTGTTCTACTGACGTCTACATCTGTCCCCTGTTCTACTGACGTCTACATCTGTCCTCTGTTCTACATCTGTCCTCTGTTCTACTGACGTCTACATCTGTCCCCTGTTCTACTGACGTCTACATCTGTCCTCTGTTCTACTGACGTCTACATCTGTCCTCTGTTCTACTGACGTCTACATCTGTCCCCTGTTCTACTGACGTCTACATCTGTCCTCTGTTCTACTGACGTCTACATCTGTCCTCTGTTCTACTGACGTCTACATCTGTCCTCTGTTCTACTGACGTCTACATCTGTCCTCTGTTCTACTGACGTCTACATCTGTCCTCTGTTCTACTGACGTCTACATCTGTCCTCTGTTCTACTGACGTCTACATCTGTCCTCTGTTCTACTGACGTCTACATCTGTCCTCTGTTCTACTGACGTCTACGTCTGTCCCCTGTTCTACTGACGTCTACATCTGTCCCCTGTTCTACTGACGTCTACATCTGTCTTCTGTTCTACTGACGTCTACATCTGTCCTCTGTTCTACTGACGTCTACATCTGTCCCCTGTTCTACTGACGTCTACATCTGTCCCCTGTTCTACTGACGTCTACATCTGTCCCCTGTTCTACTGACGTCTACATCTGTCCTCTGTTCTACTGACGTCTACATCTGTCCTCTGTTCTACTGACGTCTACATCTGTCCTCTGTTCTACTGACGTCTACATCTGTCCCCTGTTCTACTGACGTCTACATCTGTCTTCTGTTCTACTGACGTCTACATCTGTCCTCTGTTCTACTGACGTCTACATCTGTCCCCTGTTCTACTGACGTCTACATCTGTCCCCTGTTCTACTGACGTCTACATCTGTCCTCTGTTCTACTGACGTCTACATCTGTCCTCTGTTCTACTGACGTCTACATCTGTCCTCTGTTCTACTGACGTCTACATCTGTCCCCTGTTCTACTGACGTCTACATCTGTCCCCTGTTCTACTGACGTCTACATCTGTCCCCTGTTCTACTGACGTCTACATCTGTCCTCTGTTCTACATCTGTCCTCTGTTCTACTGACGTCTACATCTGTCCCCTGTTCTACTGACGTCTACATCTGTCCTCTGTTCTACTGACGTCTACATCTGTCCTCTGTTCTACTGACGTCTACATCTGTCCCCTGTTCTACTGACGTCTACATCTGTCCCCTGTTCTACTGACGTCTACATCTGTCCCCGGTTCTACTGACGTCTACATCTGTCCCCTGTTCTACTGACGTCTACATCTGTCCCCTGTTCTACTGACGTCTACATCTGTCCCCTGTTCTACTGACGTCTACATCTGTCCCCTGTTCTACTGACGTCTACATCTGTCCCCTGTTCTACTGACGTCTACATCTGTCCTCTGTTCTACTGACGTCTACATCTGTCCTCTGTTCTACTGACGTCTACATCTGTCCCCTGTTCTACTGACGTCTACATCTGTCCTCTGTTCTACTAACGTCTACATCTGTCCTCTGTTCTACTGACGTCTACATCTGTCCTCTGTTCTACTGACGTCTACATCTGTCCCTTGTTCTACATCTGTCCTCTGTTCTACTGACGTCTACATCTGGCCTCTGTTCTACTGACGTCTACATCTGTCCCCTGTTCTACATCTGTCCCCTGTTCTACTGACGTCTACATCTGTCCCCTGTTCTACTGACGTCTACATCTGTCCTCTGTTCTACTGACGTCTACATCTGTCCCCTGTTCTACTGACGTCTACATCTGTCCTCTGTTCTACTGACGTCTACATCTGTCCCCTGTTCTACTGACGTCTACATCTGTCCTCTGTTCTACTGACGTCTACATCTGTCCCCTGTTCTACTGACGTCTACATCTGTCCTCTGTTCTACTGACGTCTACATCTGTCCTCTGTTCTACTGACGTCTACATCTGTCCTCTGTTCTACTGACGTCTACATCTGTCCTCTGTTCTACTGACGTCTACATCTGTCCTCTGTTCTACTGACGTCTACATCTGTCCTCTGTTCTACTGACGTCTACATCTGTCCTCTGTTCTACTGACGTCTACATCTGTCCCCTGTTCTACTGACGTCTACATCTGTCCCCTGTTCTACTGACGTCTACATCTGTCCCCTGTTCTACTGACGTCTACATCTGTCCCCTGTTCTACTGACGTCTACATCTGTCCCCTGTTCTACTGACGTCTACATCTGTCCTCTGTTCTACTGACGTCTACATCTGTCCTCTGTTCTACTGGCGTCTACATCTGTCCCCTGTTCTACTGACGTCTACATCTGTCCTCTGTTCTACTGACGTCTACATCTGTCCTCTGTTCTACTGACGTCTACATCTGTCCTCTGTTCTACTGACGTCTACATCTGTCCTCTGTTCTACTGACGTCTACATCTGTCCCCTGTTCTACTGACGTCTACATCTGTCCCCTGTTCTACTGACGTCTACATCTGTCCTCTGTTCTACTGACGTCTACATCTGTCCCCTGTTCTACTGACGTCTACATCTGTCCCCTGTTCTACTGACGTCTACATCTGTCCTCTGTTCTACTGACGTCTACATCTGTCCCCTGTTCTACTGACGTCTACATCTGTCCCCTGTTCTACTGACGTCTACATATGTCCTCTGTTCTACTGACGTCTACATCTGTCCTCTGTTCTACTGACGTCTACATCTGTCCTCTGTTCTACTGACGTCTACATCTGTCCCCTGTTCTACTGACGTCTACATCTGTCTTCTGTTCTACTGACGTCTACATCTGTCCTCTGTTCTACTGACGTCTACATCTGTCCCCTGTTCTACTGACGTCTACATCTGTCCTCTGTTCTACTGACGTCTACATCTGTCCTCTGTTCTACTGACGTCTACATCTGTCCTCTGTTCTACTGACGTCTACATCTGTCCTCTGTTCTACTGACGTCTACATCTGTCCCCTGTTCTACTGACGTCTACATCTGTCCCCTGTTCTACTGACGTCTACATCTGTCCCCTGTTCTACTGACGTCTACATCTGTCCTCTCCTGTTCTACTGACGTCTACATCTGTCCCCTGTTCTACTGACGTCTACATCTGTCCCCTGTTCTACTGACGTCTACATCTGTCCTCTGTTCTACTGACGTCTACATCTGTCCCCTGTTCTACTGACGTCTACATCTGTCCCCTGTTCTACTGACGTCTACATCTGTCCCCTGTTCTACATCTGTCCCTGTTCTACTGACGTCTACATCTGTCCTCTGTTCTACTGACGTCTACATCTGTCCCTGTTCTACTGACGTCTACATCTGTCCCCTGTTCTACTGACGTCTACATCTGTCCACTGTTCTACTGACGTCTACATCTGTCCCCTGTTCTACATCTGTCCCTGTTCTACTGACGTCTACATCTGTCCTCTGTTCTACTGACGTCTACATCTGTCCCTGTTCTACTGACGTCTACATCTGTCCTCTGTTCTACTGACGTCTACATCTGTCCTCTGTTCTACTGACGTCTACATCTGTCCCCTGTTCTACTGACGTCTACATCTGTCCCCTGTTCTACTGACGTCTACATCTGTCCCCTGTTCTACATCTGTCCTCTGTTCTACTGACGTCTACATCTGTCCCCTGTTCTACATCTGTCCTCTGTTCTACTGACGTCTACATCTGTCCTCTGTTCTACTGACGTCTACATCTGTCCCCTGTTCTACTGACGTCTACATCTGTCCTCTGTTCTACTGACGTCTACATCTGTCCTCTGTTCTACTGACGTCTACATCTGTCCCCTGTTCTACTGACGTCTACATCTGTCCCCTGTTCTACTGACGTCTACATCTGTCCCCTGTTCTACTGACGTCTACATCTGTCCTCTGTTCTACTGACGTCTACATCTGTCCCCTGTTCTACTAACGTCTACATCTGTCCTCTGTTCTACTGACGTCTACATCTGTCCTCTGTTCTACTGACGTCTACATCTGTCCCCTGTTCTACTGATGTCTACATCTGTCCTCTGTTCTACTGACGTCTACATCTGTCCCCTGTTCTACTGACGTCTACATCTGTCCTCTGTTCTACTGACGTCTACATCTGTCCCCTGTTCTACTGACGTCTACATCTGTCCTCTGTTCTACTGACGTCTACATCTGTCCCCTGTTCTACTGACGTCTACATCTGTCCTCTGTTCTACTGACGTCTACATCTGTCCTCTGTTCTACTGACGTCTACATCGGTCCTCTGTTCTACTGACGTCTACATCTGTCCCCTGTTCTACTGACGTCTACATCTGTCCCCTGTTCTACTGACGTCTACATCTGTCCTCTGTTCTACTGACGTCTACATCTGTCCCCTGTTCTACTGACGTCTACATCTGTCCCCTGTTCTACTGACGTCTACATCTGTCCCCTGTTCTACTGACGTCTACATCTGTCCCCTGTTCTACTGACGTCTACATCTGTCCCCTGTTCTACATCTGTCCTCTGTTCTACTGACGTCTACATCTGTCCCCTGTTCTACTGGTGTCTACATCTGTCCTCTGTTCTACTGACGTCTACATCTGTCCCCTGTTCTACATCTGTCCCCTGTTCTACTGACGTCTACATCTGTCCCCTGTTCTACTGACGTCTACATCTGTCCCCTGTTCTACTGACGTCTACATCTGTCCCTGTTCTACTGACGTCTACATCTGTCCCCTGTTCTACTGACGTCTACATCTGTCCTCTGTTCTACTGACGTCTACATCTGTCCTCTGTTCTACTGACGTCTACATCTCTCCCCTGTTCTACTGACGTCTACATCTGTCCTCTGTTCTACTGACGTCTACATCTGTCCTCTGTTCTACTGACGTCTACATCTGTCCTCTGTTCTACTGACGTCTACATCTGTCCCCTGTTCTACTGACGTCTACATCTGTCCTCTGTTCTACTGACGTCTACATCTGTCCTCTGTTCTACTGACGTCTACATCTGTCCCCTGTTCTACTGACGTCTACATCTGTCCCCTGTTCTACTGACGTCTACATCTGTCCTCTGTTCTACTGACGTCTACATCTGTCCCCTGTTCTACTGACGTCTACATCTGTCCCCTGTTCTACTGACGTCTACATCTGTCCTCTGTTCTACTGACGTCTACATCTGTCCTCTGTTCTACTGACGTCTACATCTGTCCCCTGTTCTACTGACGTCTACATCTGTCCCCTGTTCTATTAACGTCTACATCTGTCCTCTGTTCTACTGACGTCTACATCTGTCCTCTGTTCTACTGACGTCTACATCTGTCCTCTGTTCTACTGACGTCTACATCTGTCCTCTGTTCTACTGACGTCTACATCTGTCCTCTGTTCTACTGACGTCTACATCTGTCCCCTGTTCTACTGACGTCTACATCTGTCCTCTGTTCTACTGACGTCTACATCTGTCCCCTGTTCTACTGACGTCTACATCTGTCCCCTGTTCTACTGACGTCTACATCTGTCCTCTGTTCTACTGACGTCTACATCTGTCCCCTGTTCTACTGACGTCTACATCTGTCCTCTGTTCTACTGACGTCTACATCTGTCCCCTGTTCTACTGACGTCTACATCTGTCCCCTGTTCTACTGACGTCTACATCTGTCCCCTGTTCTACTGACGTCTACATCTGTCCTCTGTTCTACTGACGTCTACATCTGTCCTCTGTTCTACTGACGTCACATCTGTCCTCTGTTCTACTGACGTCTACATCTGTCCTCTGTTCTACTGACGTCTACATCTGTCCCCTGTTCTACTGACGTCTACATCTGTCCTCTGTTCTACTGACGTCTACATCTGTCCTCTGTTCTACTGACGTCTACATCTGTCCTCTGTTCTACTGACGTCTACATCTGTCCTCTGTTCTACTGACGTCTACATCTGTCCCCTGTTCTACTGACGTCTACATCTGTCCCCTGTTCTAGTGACGTCTACATCTGTCCCCTGTTCTACTGACGTCTACATCTGTCCCCTGTTCTACTGACGTCTACATCTGTCCCCTGTTCTACTGACGTCTACATCTGTCCCCTGTTCTACATCTGTCCTCTGTTCTACTGACGTCTACATCTGTCCCCTGTTCTACTGGTGTCTACATCTGTCCTCTGTTCTACTGACGTCTACATCTGTCCTCTGTTCTACTGACGTCTACATCTGTCCCCTGTTCTACTGACGTCTACATCTGTCCTCTGTTCTACTGACGTCTACATCTGTCCTCTGTTCTACTGACGTCTACATCTGTCCTCTGTTCTACTGACGTCTACATCTGTCCTCTGTTCTACTGACGTCTACATCTGTCCTCTGTTCTACTGACGTCTACATCTGTCCCCTGTTCTACTGACGTCTACATCTGTCCCCTGTTCTACTGACGTCTACATCTGTCCTCTGTTCTACTGACGTCTACATATGTCCCCTGTTCTACTGACGTCTACATCTGTCCCCTGTTCTACTGACGTCTACATCTGTCCCCTGTTCTACATCTGTCCCTGTTCTACTGACGTCTACATCTGTCCTCTGTTCTACTGACGTCTACATCTGTCCCCTGTTCTACTGACGTCTACATCTGTCCCCTGTTCTACTGACGTCTACATCTGTCCCCTGTTCTACATCTGTCCCTGTTCTACTGACGTCTACATCTGTCCTCTGTTCTACTGACGTCTACATCTGTCCCTGTTCTACTGACGTCTACATCTGTCCCCTGTTCTACTGACGTCTACATCTGTCCACTGTTCTACTGACGTCTACATCTGTCCCCTGTTCTACATCTGTCCCTGTTCTACTGACGTCTACATCTGTCCTCTGTTCTACTGACGTCTACATCTGTCCCTGTTCTACTGACGTCTACATCTGTCCTCTGTTCTACTGACGTCTACATCTGTCCTCTGTTCTACTGACGTCTACATCTGTCCTCTGTTCTACTGACGTCTACATCTGTCCCCTGTTCTACTGACGTCTACATCTGTCCCCTGTTCTACTGACGTCTACATCTGTCCCCTGTTCTACATCTGTCCTCTGTTCTACTGACGTCTACATCTGTCCTCTGTTCTACTGACGTCTACATCTGTCCCCTGTTCTACTGACGTCTACATCTGTCCCCTGTTCTACTGACGTCTACATCTGTCCCCTGTTCTACTGACGTCTACATCTGTCCCCTGTTCTACTGACGTCTACATCTGTCCCCTGTTCTACTGACGTCTACATCTGTCCCCTGTTCTACATCTGTCCTCTGTTCTACTGACGTCTACATCTGTCCCCTGTTCTACATCTGTCCTCTGTTCTACTGACGTCTACATCTGTCCTCTGTTCTACTGACGTCTACATCTGTCCCCTGTTCTACTGACGTCTACATCTGTCCTCTGTTCTACTGACGTCTACATCTGTCCTCTGTTCTACTGACGTCTACATCTGTCCCCTGTTCTACTGACGTCTACATCTGTCCCCTGTTCTACTGACGTCTACATCTGTCCCCTGTTCTACTGACGTCTACATCTGTCCTCTGTTCTACTGACGTCTACATCTGTCCCCTGTTCTACTAACGTCTACATCTGTCCTCTGTTCTACTGACGTCTACATCTGTCCTCTGTTCTACTGACGTCTACATCTGTCCCCTGTTCTACTGATGTCTACATCTGTCCTCTGTTCTACTGACGTCTACATCTGTCCCCTGTTCTACTGACGTCTACATCTGTCCTCTGTTCTACTGACGTCTACATCTGTCCCCTGTTCTACTGACGTCTACATCTGTCCTCTGTTCTACTGACGTCTACATCTGTCCCCTGTTCTACTGACGTCTACATCTGTCCTCTGTTCTACTGACGTCTACATCTGTCCTCTGTTCTACTGACGTCTACATCGGTCCTCTGTTCTACTGACGTCTACATCTGTCCCCTGTTCTACTGACGTCTACATCTGTCCCCTGTTCTACTGACGTCTACATCTGTCCTCTGTTCTACTGACGTCTACATCTGTCCCCTGTTCTACTGACGTCTACATCTGTCCCCTGTTCTACTGACGTCTACATCTGTCCCCTGTTCTACTGACGTCTACATCTGTCCCCTGTTCTACTGACGTCTACATCTGTCCCCTGTTCTACATCTGTCCTCTGTTCTACTGACGTCTACATCTGTCCCCTGTTCTACTGGTGTCTACATCTGTCCTCTGTTCTACTGACGTCTACATCTGTCCCCTGTTCTACATCTGTCCCCTGTTCTACTGACGTCTACATCTGTCCCCTGTTCTACTGACGTCTACATCTGTCCCCTGTTCTACTGACGTCTACATCTGTCCCTGTTCTACTGACGTCTACATCTGTCCCCTGTTCTACTGACGTCTACATCTGTCCTCTGTTCTACTGACGTCTACATCTGTCCTCTGTTCTACTGACGTCTACATCTCTCCCCTGTTCTACTGACGTCTACATCTGTCCTCTGTTCTACTGACGTCTACATCTGTCCTCTGTTCTACTGACGTCTACATCTGTCCTCTGTTCTACTGACGTCTACATCTGTCCCCTGTTCTACTGACGTCTACATCTGTCCTCTGTTCTACTGACGTCTACATCTGTCCTCTGTTCTACTGACGTCTACATCTGTCCCCTGTTCTACTGACGTCTACATCTGTCCCCTGTTCTACTGACGTCTACATCTGTCCTCTGTTCTACTGACGTCTACATCTGTCCCCTGTTCTACTGACGTCTACATCTGTCCCCTGTTCTACTGACGTCTACATCTGTCCTCTGTTCTACTGACGTCTACATCTGTCCTCTGTTCTACTGACGTCTACATCTGTCCCCTGTTCTACTGACGTCTACATCTGTCCCCTGTTCTATTAACGTCTACATCTGTCCTCTGTTCTACTGACGTCTACATCTGTCCTCTGTTCTACTGACGTCTACATCTGTCCTCTGTTCTACTGACGTCTACATCTGTCCTCTGTTCTACTGACGTCTACATCTGTCCTCTGTTCTACTGACGTCTACATCTGTCCCCTGTTCTACTGACGTCTACATCTGTCCTCTGTTCTACTGACGTCTACATCTGTCCCCTGTTCTACTGACGTCTACATCTGTCCCCTGTTCTACTGACGTCTACATCTGTCCTCTGTTCTACTGACGTCTACATCTGTCCCCTGTTCTACTGACGTCTACATCTGTCCTCTGTTCTACTGACGTCTACATCTGTCCCCTGTTCTACTGACGTCTACATCTGTCCCCTGTTCTACTGACGTCTACATCTGTCCCCTGTTCTACTGACGTCTACATCTGTCCTCTGTTCTACTGACGTCTACATCTGTCCTCTGTTCTACTGACGTCACATCTGTCCTCTGTTCTACTGACGTCTACATCTGTCCTCTGTTCTACTGACGTCTACATCTGTCCCCTGTTCTACTGACGTCTACATCTGTCCTCTGTTCTACTGACGTCTACATCTGTCCTCTGTTCTACTGACGTCTACATCTGTCCTCTGTTCTACTGACGTCTACATCTGTCCTCTGTTCTACTGACGTCTACATCTGTCCCCTGTTCTACTGACGTCTACATCTGTCCCCTGTTCTAGTGACGTCTACATCTGTCCCCTGTTCTACTGACGTCTACATCTGTCCCCTGTTCTACTGACGTCTACATCTGTCCCCTGTTCTACTGACGTCTACATCTGTCCCCTGTTCTACATCTGTCCTCTGTTCTACTGACGTCTACATCTGTCCCCTGTTCTACTGGTGTCTACATCTGTCCTCTGTTCTACTGACGTCTACATCTGTCCCCTGTTCTACATCTGTTCCCTGTTCTACTGACGTCTACATCTGTCCCCTGTTCTACTGACGTCTACATCTGTCCCCTGTTCTACTGACGTCTACATCTGTCCCTGTTCTACTGACGTCTACATCTGTCCCCTGTTCTACTGACGTCTACATCTGTCCTCTGTTCTACTGACGTCTACATCTGTCCTCTGTTCTACTGACGTCTACATCTGTCCCCTGTTCTACTGACGTCTACATCTGTCCTCTGTTCTACTGACGTCTACATCTGTCCTCTGTTCTACTGACGTCTACATCTGTCCTCTGTTCTACTGACGTCTACATCTGTCCCCTGTTCTACTGACGTCTACATCTGTCCCCTGTTCTACTGACGTCTACATCTGTCCCCTGTTCTACTGACGTCTACATCTGTCCTCTGTTCTACTGACGTCTACATCTGTCCCCTGTTCTACTGACGTCTACATCTGTCCCCTGTTCTACTGACGTCTACATCTGTCCCCTGTTCTACTGACGTCTACATTTGTCCTCTGTTCTACTGACGTCTACATCTGTCCCCTGTTCTACTGACGTCTACATCTGTCCCCTGTTCTACTGACGTCTACATCTGTCCCCTGTTCTACTGACGTCTACATCTGTCCCCTGTTCTACTGACGTCTACATCTGTCCCCTGTTCTACTGACGTCTACATCTGTCCTCTGTTCTACTGACGTCTACATCTGTCCCCTGTTCTACTGACGTCTACATCTGTCCTCTGTTCTACTGACGTCTACATCTGTCCCCTGTTCTACTGACGTCTACATCTGTCCTCTGTTCTACTGACGTCTACATCTGTCCTCTGTTCTACTGACGTCTACATCTGTCCCCTGTTCTACTGACGTCTACATCTGTCCCCTGTTCTACTGACGTCTACATCTGTCCCCTGTTCTACTGACGTCTACATCTGTCCTCTGTTCTACTGACGTCTACATCTGTCCCCTGTTCTACTGACGTCTACATCTGTCCCCTGTTCTACTGACGTCTACATCTGTCCCCTGTTCTACATCTGTCCCTGTTCTACTGACGTCTACATCTGTCCTCTGTTCTACTGACGTCTACATCTGTCCCTGTTCTACTGACGTCTACATCTGTCCCTGTTCTACTGACGTCTACATATGTCCTCTGTTCTACTGACGTCTACATCTGTCCTCTGTTCTACTGACGTCTACATCTGTCCTCTGTTCTACTGACGTCTACATCTGTCCCCTGTTCTACATCTGTCCCTGTTCTACTGACGTCTACATCTGTCCTCTGTTCTACTGACGTCTACATCTGTCCCTGTTCTACTGACGTCTACATCTGTCCTCTGTTCTACTGACGTCTACATCTGTCCTCTGTTCTACTGACGTCTACATCTGTCCTCTGTTCTACTGACGTCTACATCTGTCCCCTGTTCTACTGACGTCTACATCTGTCCCCTGTTCTACTGACGTCTACATCTGTCCCCTGTTCTACATCTGTCCTCTGTTCTACTGACGTCTACATCTGTCCTCTGTTCTACTGACGTCTACATCTGTCCCCTGTTCTACTGACGTCTACATCTGTCCCCTGTTCTACTGACGTCTACATCTGTCCCCTGTTCTACTGACGTCTACATCTGTCCCCTGTTCTACTGACGTCTACATCTGTCCCCTGTTCTACTGACGTCTACATCTGTCCCCTGTTCTACATCTGTCCTCTGTTCTACTGACGTCTACATCTGTCCCCTGTTCTACATCTGTCCTCTGTTCTACTGACGTCTACATCTGTCCTCTGTTCTACTGACGTCTACATCTGTCCCCTGTTCTACTGACGTCTACATCTGTCCTCTGTTCTACTGACGTCTACATCTGTCCTCTGTTCTACTGACGTCTACATCTGTCCCCTGTTCTACTGACGTCTACATCTGTCCCCTGTTCTACTGACGTCTACATCTGTCCCCTGTTCTACTGACGTCTACATCTGTCCTCTGTTCTACTGACGTCTACATCTGTCCCCTGTTCTACTAACGTCTACATCTGTCCTCTGTTCTACTGACGTCTACATCTGTCCTCTGTTCTACTGACGTCTACATCTGTCCCCTGTTCTACTGATGTCTACATCTGTCCTCTGTTCTACTGACGTCTACATCTGTCCCCTGTTCTACTGACGTCTACATCTGTCCTCTGTTCTACTGACGTCTACATCTGTCCCCTGTTCTACTGACGTCTACATCTGTCCTCTGTTCTACTGACGTCTACATCTGTCCCCTGTTCTACTGACGTCTACATCTGTCCTCTGTTCTACTGACGTCTACATCTGTCCTCTGTTCTACTGACGTCTACATCGGTCCTCTGTTCTACTGACGTCTACATCTGTCCCCTGTTCTACTGACGTCTACATCTGTCCCCTGTTCTACTGACGTCTACATCTGTCCTCTGTTCTACTGACGTCTACATCTGTCCCCTGTTCTACTGACGTCTACATCTGTCCCCTGTTCTACTGACGTCTACATCTGTCCCCTGTTCTACTGACGTCTACATCTGTCCCCTGTTCTACTGACGTCTACATCTGTCCCCTGTTCTACATCTGTCCTCTGTTCTACTGACGTCTACATCTGTCCCCTGTTCTACTGGTGTCTACATCTGTCCTCTGTTCTACTGACGTCTACATCTGTCCCCTGTTCTACATCTGTCCCCTGTTCTACTGACGTCTACATCTGTCCCCTGTTCTACTGACGTCTACATCTGTCCCCTGTTCTACTGACGTCTACATCTGTCCCTGTTCTACTGACGTCTACATCTGTCCCCTGTTCTACTGACGTCTACATCTGTCCTCTGTTCTACTGACGTCTACATCTGTCCTCTGTTCTACTGACGTCTACATCTCTCCCCTGTTCTACTGACGTCTACATCTGTCCTCTGTTCTACTGACGTCTACATCTGTCCTCTGTTCTACTGACGTCTACATCTGTCCTCTGTTCTACTGACGTCTACATCTGTCCCCTGTTCTACTGACGTCTACATCTGTCCTCTGTTCTACTGACGTCTACATCTGTCCTCTGTTCTACTGACGTCTACATCTGTCCCCTGTTCTACTGACGTCTACATCTGTCCCCTGTTCTACTGACGTCTACATCTGTCCTCTGTTCTACTGACGTCTACATCTGTCCCCTGTTCTACTGACGTCTACATCTGTCCCCTGTTCTACTGACGTCTACATCTGTCCTCTGTTCTACTGACGTCTACATCTGTCCTCTGTTCTACTGACGTCTACATCTGTCCCCTGTTCTACTGACGTCTACATCTGTCCCCTGTTCTATTAACGTCTACATCTGTCCTCTGTTCTACTGACGTCTACATCTGTCCTCTGTTCTACTGACGTCTACATCTGTCCTCTGTTCTACTGACGTCTACATCTGTCCTCTGTTCTACTGACGTCTACATCTGTCCTCTGTTCTACTGACGTCTACATCTGTCCCCTGTTCTACTGACGTCTACATCTGTCCTCTGTTCTACTGACGTCTACATCTGTCCCCTGTTCTACTGACGTCTACATCTGTCCCCTGTTCTACTGACGTCTACATCTGTCCTCTGTTCTACTGACGTCTACATCTGTCCCCTGTTCTACTGACGTCTACATCTGTCCTCTGTTCTACTGACGTCTACATCTGTCCCCTGTTCTACTGACGTCTACATCTGTCCCCTGTTCTACTGACGTCTACATCTGTCCCCTGTTCTACTGACGTCTACATCTGTCCTCTGTTCTACTGACGTCTACATCTGTCCTCTGTTCTACTGACGTCACATCTGTCCTCTGTTCTACTGACGTCTACATCTGTCCTCTGTTCTACTGACGTCTACATCTGTCCCCTGTTCTACTGACGTCTACATCTGTCCTCTGTTCTACTGACGTCTACATCTGTCCTCTGTTCTACTGACGTCTACATCTGTCCTCTGTTCTACTGACGTCTACATCTGTCCTCTGTTCTACTGACGTCTACATCTGTCCCCTGTTCTACTGACGTCTACATCTGTCCCCTGTTCTAGTGACGTCTACATCTGTCCCCTGTTCTACTGACGTCTACATCTGTCCCCTGTTCTACTGACGTCTACATCTGTCCCCTGTTCTACTGACGTCTACATCTGTCCCCTGTTCTACATCTGTCCTCTGTTCTACTGACGTCTACATCTGTCCCCTGTTCTACTGGTGTCTACATCTGTCCTCTGTTCTACTGACGTCTACATCTGTCCCCTGTTCTACATCTGTTCCCTGTTCTACTGACGTCTACATCTGTCCCCTGTTCTACTGACGTCTACATCTGTCCCCTGTTCTACTGACGTCTACATCTGTCCCTGTTCTACTGACGTCTACATCTGTCCCCTGTTCTACTGACGTCTACATCTGTCCTCTGTTCTACTGACGTCTACATCTGTCCTCTGTTCTACTGACGTCTACATCTCTCCCCTGTTCTACTGACGTCTACATCTGTCCTCTGTTCTACTGACGTCTACATCTGTCCTCTGTTCTACTGACGTCTACATCTGTCCTCTGTTCTACTGACGTCTACATCTGTCCCCTGTTCTACTGACGTCTACATCTGTCCCCTGTTCTACTGACGTCTACATCTGTCCCCTGTTCTACTGACGTCTACATCTGTCCTCTGTTCTACTGACGTCTACATCTGTCCCCTGTTCTACTGACGTCTACATCTGTCCCCTGTTCTACTGACGTCTACATCTGTCCCCTGTTCTACTGACGTCTACATCTGTCCCCTGTTCTACTGACGTCTACATCTGTCCCCTGTTCTACTGACGTCTACATCTGTCCTCTGTTCTACTGACGTCTACATCTGTCCCCTGTTCTACTGACGTCTACATCTGTCCCCTGTTCTACTGACGTCTACATCTGTCCCCTGTTCTACTGACGTCTACATCTGTCCCCTGTTCTACTGACGTCTACATCTGTCCTCTGTTCTACTGACGTCTACATCTGTCCTCTGTTCTACTGACGTCTACATCTGTCCTCTGTTCTACTGACGTCTACATCTGTCCCCTGTTCTACTGACGTCTACATCTGTCCGCTGTTCTACTGACGTCTACATCTGTCCCCTGTTCTACTGACGTCTACATCTGTCCTCTGTTCTACTGACGTCTACATCTGTCCTCTGTTCTACTGACGTCTACATCTGTCCCCTGTTCTACTGACGTCTACATCTGTCCCCTGTTCTACTGACGTCTACATTTGTCCCCTGTTCTACTGACGTCTACATCTGTCCCCTGTTCTACTGACGTCTACATCTGTCCCCTGTTCTACTGACGTCTACATCTGTCCCCTGTTCTACTGACGTCTACATCTGTCCCCTGTTCTACTGACGTCTACATCTGTCCTCTGTTCTACTGACGTCTACATCTGTCCTCTGTTCTACTGACGTCTACATCTGTCCTCTGTTCTACTGACGTCTACATCTGTCCTCTGTTCTACTGACGTCTACATCTGTCCCCTGTTCTACTGACGTCTACATCTGTCCTCTGTTCTACTGACGTCTACATCTGTCCTCTGTTCTACTGACGTCTACATCTGTCCTCTGTTCTACTGACGTCTACATCTGTCCCCTGTTCTACTGACGTCTACATCTGTCCCCTGTTCTACTGACGTCTACATCTGTCCCCTGTTCTACTGACGTCTACATCTGTCCTCTGTTCTACTGACGTCTACATCTGTCCCCTGTTCTACTGACGTCTACATCTGTCCCCTGTTCTACTGACGTCTACATCTGTCCTCTGTTCTACTGACGTCTACATCTGTCCCCTGTTCTACTGACGTCTACATCTGTCCCCTGTTCTACTGACGTCTACATCTGTCCTCTGTTCTACTGACGTCTACATTTGTCCTCTGTTCTACTGACGTCTACATCTGTCCCCTGTTCTACTGACGTCTACATCTGTCCTCTGTTCTACTAACGTCTACATCTGTCCCCTGTTCTACATCTGTCCCCTGTTCTACTGACGTCTACATCTGTCCCCTGTTCTACTGACGTCTACATCTGTCCCCTGTTCTACTGACGTCTACATCTGTCCCCTGTTCTACTGACGTCTACATCTGTCCCCTGTTCTACTGACGTCTACATCTGTCCCCTGTTCTACTGACGTCTACATCTGTCCTCTGTTCTACTGACGTCTACATCTGTCCTCTGTTCTACTGACGTCTACATCTGTCCTCTGTTCTACTGACGTCTACATCTGTCCCCTGTTCTACTGACGTCTACATCTGTCCCCTGTTCTACTGACGTCTACATCGGTCTGCTAACACAGGTAATGGCCCAGTGCACTGCTTTTGTGAAAAAAATATACATTTTTTAAATATATATTTTTTTATTCATATTTTTCAGGGGGTGCTGCAGAACCCTCAGGAACCCTACTTCCTGCTGCCCCTTGCCACTCACAACAACAAAGATGACTGATCAAATCAAATCAAATTTTATTTGTCACATGCGCCGAATACAACAGGTGTAGTAGACCTTACAGTGGAATGCTTAGTTACAAGCCCTTAACCAACAATTCTGTTTTAAGAAAAAACAACAAAAGAACAATAACAAGGCTATATACAGGGGGTTCCGGTACAGAGTCAACCGGGGCACCGGTTAGTTGAGGTAATTGAGGTAATATGTACACTGCCGGTCAAAAGACACCTACTCGTTCAAGGGTTTTTTCTTTATTTTTACTATTTTCTACACTGTAGAACAATAGTGAAGACATCAAAACTTTGAAATAACACATATGGAATCAGGTAGGAACCAAAGAAGTTATAAACAAATCAAAATGTATTTTATATTTGAGATTCTTCAAGTAGCTACCCTATGCCTTGATGATAGCTTTGCACACTCTTGGCATTCTCTCAACCAGCTTCACCTGGAATGCTTTCCCAACAGTCTTGAAGGAGTTCCCACATATGCTGAGCACTTGTTGGCTGCTTTTCCTTCAGTCTGCGGTCCGACTCATCCCAAACAATCTCAATTTGTTTGAGTTCGGTGGAATGTGGAGACCAGGTCATCTGATGCAGCACTCCATTACTCTGGAAGTAGACACACATACTTCAACTCCCTCAGTTTTACCGTGAGGTGGTACAAACAGGAAGTAGACACACATACTTCAACTCCCTCAGCTTTACCGTGAGGTGGTACAAACAGGAAGTAGACACACATACTTCAACTCCCTCAGCTTTACCGTGAGGTGGTACAAACAGGAAGTAGACACACATACTTCAACTCCCTCAGTTTTACCGTGAGGTGGTACAAACAGGAAGTAGACACACATACTTCAACTCCCTCAGCTTTACCGTGAGGTGGTACAAACAGGAAGTAGACACACATACTTCAACTCCCTCAGCTTTACCGTGAGGTGGTACAAACAGGAAGTAGACACACATACTTCAACTCCCTCAGCTTTACCGTGAGGTGGTACAAACAGGAAGTAGACACACATACTTCAACTAGCCAAATACGGCTAGACATCCGGCAAAACAAAACGCATCTGGTGAACATCGAGCATTATACTAGCTGTCTATATATGTGCAAAACGCATAAAACAATTACATAAGGAATTGGCAACTCGCTCTCATTCTGAGAAATAAGGTAGGCCACTTGATTTCACCATCTGAACAAAGTGGACAGGCTAACATGCTGTTCAAACATTTGGAGACGGACAGAAGGGTGTGTTCATAACAATTAAACTGTTCAACGTCGTTAGCTAGCAAATAGATCCAAGTTGGCTACACTTGAAATGTAAACATTAGCTACTCACTAGCACGTGGGCTTGTGCCTGACAGATTGTTTAAGACAACTGTGTTAATTTTCTATAATGGCTGCTACCAGAAGTTGGTCATTATTAGTGAATGTGCGTTATGCATGGTTCTTGCTAAATTTGTAACGAAAAGGGTATTTTCATAGACTTGAAAGCCAGATCACGGATTATTGCAAAAAAGCAGGTTCAACTATTTTGATTAAATAATTAAATAATGAATGAATCTTATGGTTGCGGAGGGCTTATATTTAGCCTTGGTATAATTTCACAAGCCCTGAATTAATTATTATTGATGAGAAAACATTTTTAAAATGTAGACCGTAGGGTTACAAAGAAATCGAGACATGACTTTCAGGCCATATGGCCCAGCCCTAATCAAAGGTAGTGTCCTACCATAGGGCTCTGGTCTAAAGTACTGCACTACCCATAGGGCTCTGGTCAAAAGTAGTGCACTACCCATAGGACTCTGGTCTAAAGTAGTGCATTACCCATAGGGCTCTGGTCTAAAGTAGTACACTACCCATAGGGCTCTGGTCTAAAGTAGTGCACTACCCATAGGGCTCTGGTCTAAAGTAGTGCACTACCCATAGGGCTCTGGTCTAAAGTAGTACACTACCCATAGGGCTCTGGTCTAAAGTAGTGCACTACCCATAGGGCTCTGGTCTAAAATAGTACACTACCCATAGGGCTCTGGTCTAAAGTAGTGAACTACCCATAGGGCTCTGGTCTAAAGTAGTACACTACCCATAGGGCTCTGGTCTAAAGTAGTGCACTAACCATAGGGCCCTGGTCTAAAGTAGTGCACTACCCATAGGGCTCTGGTCTAAAGTAGTACACTACCCATAGGGCTCTGGTCTAAAGTAGTGCACTACCCATAGGGCTCTGGTCTAAAGTAGTGCACTACCCATAGGGCTCTGGTATAAAGTAGTGCACTACCCATAGGGCTCTGGTCTAAAGTAGTGCACTACCCATAGGGCTCTGGTCTAAAGTAGTACACTACCCATAGGGCTCTGGTATAAAGTAGTGCACTACCCATAGGGCTCTGGTCTAAAGTAGTACATTACCCATAGGGCTCTGGTCTAAAGTAGTACACTACCCATAGGGCTCTGGTCTAAAGTAGTGCACTACCCATAGGGCTCTGGTCTAAAGTAGTGCACTACCCATAGGGCTCTGGTCTAAAGTAGTGCACTACCCATAGGGCTCTGGTCTAAAGTAGTGCACTACCCATAGGGCTCTGGTCTAAAGTAGTGAACTACCCATAGGGCTCTGGTCTAAAGTAGTACACTACCCATAGGGCTCTGGTCTAAAGTAGTACACTACCCATAGGGCTCTGGTCTAAAGTAGTGCACTAACCATAGGGCCCTGGTCTAAAGTAGTGCACTACCCATAGGGCTCTGGTCTAAAGTAGTACACTACCCATAGGGCTCTGGTCTAAAGTAGTGCACTACCCATAGGGCTCTGGTCTAAAGTAGTGCACTACCCATAGGGCTCTGGTATAAAGTAGTGCACTACCCATAGGGCTCTGGTCTAAAGTAGTGCACTACCCATAGGGCTCTGGTCTAAAGTAGTACACTACCCATAGGGCTCTGGTATAAAGTAGTGCACTACCCATAGGGCTCTGGTCTAAAGTAGTACATTACCCATAGGGCTCTGGTCTAAAGTAGTACACTACCCATAGGGCTCTGGTCTAAAGTAGTGCACTACCCATAGGGCTCTGGTCTAAAGTAGTGCACTACCCATAGGGCTCTGGTCTAAAGTAGTGCACTACCCATAGGGCTCTGGTCTAAAGTAGTGCACTACCCATAGGGCTCTGGTCTAAAGTAGTGAACTACCCATAGGGCTCTGGTCTAAAGTAGTACACTACCCATAGGGCTCTGGTCTAAAGTAGTGCACTACCCATAGGGCTCTGGTCTAAAGTAGTGCACTACCCATAGGGCTCTGGTCTAAAGTAGTGCACTACCCATAGGGCTCTGGTCTAAAGTAGTGCACTACCCACAGGAGCCCAGAGTTCAATATCGTGCAGACACCGTTACAGTGGCAGGAGGTAGCTGGCTGAGTGTGTGTGTATGTTTGAGTGTGTGTGTGTGTGTGTGTGTGTGTGTGTGTGTGTGTGTGTGTGTGTGTGTGTGTGTGTGTGTGTGTGTGTGTGTGTGTGTGTGTGTGTGTGTGTGTGTGTGTGTGTGTGTGTGTGTGTGTGTGGTGTGTGTGTGTGTTATAGCAGCTGGTTAGTCTTGTTTGAGGTGGGGCCTTCTTAATGACGTTAAAGGTCGTATGAGGTTACAGCCTGACCTGGCAGAGAGGAAACAAGAGGAGTCTTTATCATGGCCAACACACTACAGAAAGACCCTCTGTCTCAGAGAGGAGTCTTTATCATGGCCAACACACTACAGAAAGACCCTCTGTCTCAGAGAGGAGTCTTTATCATGGCCAACACACTACAGAAAGACCCTCTGTCTCAGAGAGGAGTCTTTATCATGGCCAACACACTACAGAAAGACCATCTGTCCCAGAGAGGAGTCTTTATCATGGCCAACACACTACAGAAAGACCCTCTGTCTCAGAGAGGAGTCTTTATCATGGCCAACACACTACAGAAAGACCCTCTGTCTCAGAGAGGAGTCTTTATCATGGCCAACACACTACAGAAAGACCCTCTGTCTCAGAGAGGAGTCTTTATCATGGCCAACACACTACAGAAAGACCATCTGTCTCAGAGAGGAGTCTTTATCATGGCCAACACACTACAGAAAGACCATCTGTCCCAGAGAGGAGTCTTTATCATGGCCAACACACTACAGAAAGACCCTCTGTCTCAGAGAGGAGTCTTTATCATGGCCAACACACTACAGAAAGACCCTCTGTCTCAGAGAGGAGTCTTTATCATGGCCAACACACTACAGAAAGACCCTCTGTCTCAGAGAGGAGTCTTTATCATGGCCAACACACTACAGAAAGACCCTCTGTCTCAGAGAGGAGTCTTTATCATGGCCAACACACTACAGAAAGACCATCTGTCTCAGAGAGGAGTCTTTATCATGGCCAACACACTACAGAAAGACCATCTGTCCCAGAGAGGAGTCTTTATCATGGCCAACACACTACAGAAAGACCATCTGTCTCAGAGAGGAGTCTTTATCATGGCCAACACACTACAGAAAGACCCTCTATCTCAGAAGAGATAGATACCTACCCCTCACTGTACATGGAAAATCTCTCTCTACATCTACCCCTCCCCCTCTCCCTCTCTCTCCTTGTCCCCCTCCTCCCTCCTTCCCTCCCTCCCTCCTCCCCTCCCTCCCCCTCTCCCTCCCCCTCTCCCCCTCTCCCTTTCTAATTATATGGGAATTCACCAAAAATAAACTGCCCCTTTCCCCCCCAGAATAAAATACACAAGGTTCCTCTAAGAAGACAAAAAAAGATAAGGAGAGAGAGAGAGGGAGAGCAAGGGGAAGAGAGAAAGAAGCACAGAGACCCTCTCTGTCAGGTCTAAAGGGGACAGAGTGGTATTGTTCCCCCTCCTTCCCTTCATCCCTCCTGATTCACCTGGAAACAAACCCCTTTATTGAGGGCCGGCGGACATCTTTGATTAGAGGGAATGACTCAGCGAAGACGGACCACAAGGTGTGTGTGTGTTAGAGGCTGTGCGATGTAGTCCTACCTTGTGGTCAGGTATCTCAGAGGCTAGTGTTTGTCCCAGGTTGGACACAGTTAGGTAGGTCCAACAACGAGTCGTGTTGACTAGGTTAGGTTATACCCTCCTAGAGAGAAGGGGCGGGAGGGGGAGAGAGAGGGAGAGGGGGGAGGGAGAGAGAGAAAGAGAGCGAGAGAGAGAGAGGGGAGAGAGAGCGAGAGAGGGAGGAGGGATAGAGCGAGGAGGGAGAGAGCGAGCGAAAGAGAGCGAGAGAGGGGGGAGGGAGAGAGAGAGAAAGAGAGCAAGCGAGAGAGAGTGAGAGAGGGGGGAGGGAGGGAGAGAGAGAGAGAAAGAGAGCGAGAGAGAGTGAGAGAGGGGGAGGGAGAGAGAGAGAGCGAGAGAGGGGGGAGGGAGAGAGAGAAAGAGAAAGAGAGAGAGAGTAAGAGAGGGGGGAGGGGAGGGGAGGGAGAGAGAGAGAGAGAAAGAGAAAGAGAGTGAAAGAGAGCGAGAGAGGGGGGAGGGGAGGGAGAGAGAGAATGAAGGGGAGAAAAGCAGTAGAGAGAGATCAGGAGAAGGAGAGCAAGAAAAAGGAAATGAGGGAGAGAGTAAGGGAGGAAAAATAGAAGGATTGTAGTGTGTGTGTGTGTGTGTGTGTGTGTGTGTGTGTGTGTGTGTGTGTGTGTGTGTGTGTGTGTGTGTGTGTGTGTGTGTGTGTGTGTGTGTGTGTGTGTGTGTGTGTGTGTGTGTGTGTGTGTGTGTGTGTGTGTGTGTGTGTGTGTGTGTGTCAGACGTACCTCCCCCCAGTGGTAGTGTGGGTAGGTGCCAGTCTAGTACGTGTCGTAAACACTGTGCCACCCTTAAAGAGGTCATGTTGAAAGGAACACATGGAGTCACCAGCCATGGGGTCAACTCCCAACTGTTTCCGGGTTAAACAACGCCTGCACCTCCTTCATCACACTGATGATGACAACAACAATCACACCTTTAGTAGTTAATCTAACATATCATATGCTGTAAATTAATCTGACTGTAACAATTACAATCATTACAGACCGACAACTTCCTCCAATGCAATATGTACGCAAACATATAAACCATAGAATGGACAATGTTATAATTTTACTAAACAAAAACATTTGTATTTTCTCTGCAGTTGCAAAACCTCAACAAAACAATGAACATGCAACCCTGGCTTTTAAATGTTACTGAAAATGTTAAGCGTTACGGAAATGGTTTTGTCTCAACGAGGCCCTGTCCTGTACTTTGGGAAGACCTGGAAATGTCTGTGGTCTTTGATGCCATCATCCAGAGGGACGATGTCGGTGTACCTTTACCCAGCCCTGTGTCATCCAGAGGGACGATGTCGGCGTACCTTTACCCAGCCCTGTGTCATCCAGAGGGACGATGTCGGCGTACCTTTACCCAGCCCTGTGTCATCCAGAGGGACGATGACGGCGTACCTTTACCCAGCCCTGTGTCATCCAGAGGGACGATGTCGGCGTACCTTTACCCAGCCCTGTGTCATCCAGAGGGACGATGACGGCGTACCTTTACCCAGCCCTGTGTCATCCAGAGGGACGATGACGGCGTACCTTTACCCAGCCCTGTGTCATCCAGAGGGACGATGTCGGCGTACCTTTACCCAGCCCTGTGTCATCCAGAGGGACGATGTCGGCGTACCTTTACCCAGCCCTGTGTCATCCAGAGGGACGATGACGGCGTACCTTTACCCAGCCCTGTGTCATCCAGAGGGACGATGACGGCGTACCTTTACCCAGCCCTGTGTCATCCAGAGGGACGATGTCGGCGTACCTTTACCCAGCCCTGTGTCATCCAGAGGGACGATGACGGCGTACCTTTACCCAGCCCTGTGTCATCCAGAGGGACGTTGACGGTGTACCTTTACCCAGCCCTGTGTCATCCAGAGGGACGTTGACGGTGTACCTTTACCCAGCCCTGTGTCATCCAGAGGGACGTTGACGGTGTACCTTTACCCAGCCCTGTGTCATCCAGAGGGACGTTGACGGTGTACCTTTACCCAGCCCTGTGTCATCCAGAGGGACGATGTCGGCGTACCTTTACCCAGCCCTGTGTCATCCAGAGGGACGATGACGGCGTACCTTTACCCAGCCCTGTGTCATCCAGAGGGACGTTGACGGTGTACCTTTACCCAGCCCTGTGTCATCCAGAGGGACGGTGGCGGCGTACCTTTACCCAGCCCTGTGTCATCCAGAGGGACGATGTCGGCGTACCTTTACCCAGCCCTGTGTCATCCAGAGGGACGATGACGGCATACCTTTACCCAGCCCTGTGTCATCCAGAAGGACGATGACGGTGTACCTTTACCCAGCCCTGTGTCATCCAGAGGGACGATGACGGTGTACCTTTACCCAGCCCTGTGTCATCCAGAGGGACGATGACGGCGTACCTTTACCCAGCCCTGTGTCATCCAGAGGGACGATGACGGCGTACCTTTACCCAGCCCTGTGTCATCCAGAGGGACGATGACGGCGTACCTTTACCCAGCCCTGTGTCATCCAGAGGGACGATGACGGCGTACCTTTACCCATTCCTGTGTCATCCAGAGGGACGATGTCGGCGTACCTTTACCCAGCCCTGTGTCATCCAGAGGGACGATGTCGGCGTACCTTTACCCAGCCCTGTGTCATCCAGAAGGACGTTTACGGCGTACCTTTACCCAGCCCTGTGTCATCCAGAGGGACGATGTCGGCGTACCTTTACCCAGCCCTGTGTCATCCAGAGGGACGATGACGGTGTACCTTTACCCAGCCCTGTATCATCCAGAGGGACGATGACGGCGTACCTTTACCCAGCCCTGTGTCATCCAGAGGGACGATGACGGCGTACCTTTACCCAGCCCTGTGTCATCCAGAAGGACGATGTTGGCGTACCTTTACCCAGCCCTGTGTCATCCAGAGGGACGATGACGGTGTACCTTTACCCAGCCCTTTGTCACACAGTTCTCCAGTACCTACAACAGGGTGGTAGGGTTGCTATGGGTCTGTGGGAGGGTGTTTCAAGTATATTAGGTATCACTGTGTGTGTGTGTGTGTGTGTGTGTGTGTGTGTGTGTGTGTGTGTGTGTGTGTGTGTGTGTGTGTGTGTGGGTGTGTGTGTGTGTGTGTGTGTGTGTGTGTGTGTGTGTGTGTGTGTGTGTGTGTGTGTGTGTGTGTGTGTGTGTGTGTGTGTGTCTGTGTGTGTGTGTGTGTGTGTGTAAGAGAAACATGACATTATTCTCTAAAAATACACAATAACATATCTTATTGACAGACAAAAAAATGTACAATCAACATTGATGAAACTTTTGCATCCACTTACAGTAGAGAGAGAGAGAGAGAGAGAGAGAGAGAGAGAGAGAGAGAGAGAGAGAGAGAGAGAGAGAGAGAGAGAGAGAGAGAGAGACAGAGACACAGAGACACAGAGACACAGAGACAGAGAGACACAGAGACACAGAGACACAGAGACACAGAGACGTGAAGTGAGATTTTGTGAGGACAGAAAGTACCAACAATTAGAGGATCTCCAACTAATATAATTTATTCAACAACATTTAACTGTTTTTCTAATATAAATCACTCATCAGCATTTCCCCTGGTCCTTCCCCTGTCCTCTTACTTCTTGGCGTGATGCCTCCTGACCAGTTGATGGCCACCTCGCCCCTCTTATCCACGCACCGCTGCAGCATAGATACCCTCCACCACCGGACAGTCATAACCTGGGAAGAGGGAGATAGAGGAATGGGGGGGGGGGGGGGGGGGGGGGGTATAGGGGTGAGGGAGAAAGAAAGGGATGGAGTTTGGATGGAGAGGGAGGAAAGAGAGATGGAGGGAGGAAGTGATAAGGTAAAGGACAGAGGAAGAGATGGAAAAGGAGAAGGGGGAGAGAGGTAGAGAGAGAGAAGTAGAGAGAGAGCGATAGGTAGACAGAGAGAGATTGGTAGAGAGAGAGAGTGGTAGAGAGAGAGAGAGGTAGAGAGAGAGAAGTAGAGAGAGAGATAGGTAGAGAGAGAGATAGGTAGAGAGAGAGAGAGGTAGAGAGAGAGTGGTAGAGAGAGAGATACAATGGGTGAGAGGGAGGAGAAGTGAGAGTGACAAAGACCGAGAGAGAGAGGAAGGATGGGAGGAAGGACCAGACAGAGGTGTGGAGGAGAAACAAAGGGAGGAAGAGAGAGGCGGAAGAGAAGGAGAGACAATGAAAAGGAAGGGTGTTGGAGGAGGACATGGAGAAGACAGAGAAAACACATATGGTGAGATCGAGCAGTTTTTCTAAGAGAAAGGTTGGCAGAAGATGAGTGTTCTCCATCCAATGATACCAGACTGGGTTTGTATCCTTCCTACAGACTCCCACCCACAGACCTAGATAAGGGCCAGCAGCATCAATCTGTTATTTATATCTTCAAATATATAACTGGAGGGATTTTAATGTAGATATTTAGTGTGTTGTCAATCAACCTTTTGCCCAGTGGAAGCAATGGGACGTGGGTCATTTTTATTGGGTGTTAGAGCACCCTCTACTGCCAGCGAAACAACATTACATGAAATGGTACTCCCTCCCATCTCTCTCCCTCTCTCTCTCTCTCTCTCTCTCTCTCTCATTTATTGATGTCTGTCAAACTAAGCTCCAGGGACCTTGTCCTTCCCTCTCTTTTTACCCAGGTCAAAGTCTCCGGACTGGGGGTCATCATTGTCTCCGTCCTGGCTGATTTTGTTGGAGGTGCTCTAGGTAGGCGTCTGTGTGGAACTTGGCCATCTCCTCAATGGTCGCAACACGGGGTTTCACAACACTGAGAGAGATAGATGGAACACAGACACTGATAGACTGTTCCAAAGCATTCTATCTACTTAGTTAGCTAAGAGTTCTGGAACTGTTCTGCAGAGCTTTATTGGCATGAGAAACATATGTTAACATTGCCAAATCAAGTGGAGTAGATAATAAATTAGTTATTGAACTGTTCTGTAACTGCAGGTAGAGCTCAGAATGGGGTACTGGCGTTTGGAGCAAAATGGTAGCTAGCTATCTGATTGAATCTTTAAACTAAAAGAATAACTACAACTCCTCACACATCCACAATCTGTGTGAAACAAGCACCAAGTTTAGTTGGTTAGCCATGGTAATGGTTGCCTAAAGATACCGACCCTTCCGTTACACTTGTTTACACTGTGCTGCTTTGGGGTCGGAACACAATCGTGGTTACTCTCGGCGCGAGACATGGGTCGGAACACAATCGTGGTTACTCTCGGCGCGAGACATGGGTCGGAACACAATCGTGGTTACTCTCGGCGCGAGACATGGGTCGGAACACAATCGTGGTTACTCTCGGCGCGAGACATGGGTCGGAACACAATCGTGGTTACTCTCGGCGCGAGACATGGGTCGGAAAATGTACCATAATGAAGGGATGAGATACGTCACCGTACTCCAAATTTGACCCTTATCCACACTGTTTCATCGAGAAATACTGGAAATACTGCTCGTTTTCCTGGAAACCTGCCCTTTCCATCCTCATGCTAGCTAGCAATAGCCTCCGCAGCCATTTTGAAATAGCAGTGTCAGTCAATCAGCTCCTTTGTGCCATTCCATAATGGCTGCTGTGTTTACTGTTAGCTAGCATGAGGACAAAAAGGGGCAGTATTTCAATCTTCTCGATGGAGCAGTGTGGATACTAGTCAAATGTGTAGTACAGAGGCACCTGCTGTCTCTAACTCTGAATGATCGGCTATGAAAAGCCAACTGACATTTACTCCTGAGGTGCTGACCTGTTGCACCCTCTACAACCACTGTGATTATTATTATCTGAGCCTGCTGGTCATCTATGAACGTTTGAACATCTTGGCCATGTTCCGTTATAATCTCTACCCGGCACAGCCAGAAGAGGATTGGCCACCCCTCAGAGCCTGGTTCCTCTCTAGGTTTCTTCCTAGGTTCTGGCCTTTCTAGGGAGTTTTTCCTAGCCACCGTGCTTCTACACCTGCATTGCTTGCTGTTTGGGGTTTAGGCTGGGTTTCTGTACAGCACTTTGCGACATCAGCTGATGTAAAAAGGGTTTTATAAATAAATTTGATTGATTGATTGATCCCATCCCTGCATTGAGGTACGTTTTCTGACCCATATCTCGCACTGGCTCCATGGTGTCTTAATGTAACCACGATTGCGTTTCGACCCCACTGCAGCTTAGTGTAAACAAGCGTAACAGTAGGGTCAGTATATTGTGGCAAAGGTAATGGTTAATTTAGCTACAGGGCCTTCAGAAAGTATTCACACCCCTTGACTTTTTCCACATTTTGTTGTTGATCATTGCTTAACAGACATTTTCAAGTCTTGCCATAGATTTTCAAGACGATTTAAGTCAAAACTGTAACTAGACCTCTCAGGAACATTCAATGCCTTCTTGGTAAGCAACTCCAGTGTGTTAGGGCTTGTGTTTTCGGTTGTTGTCCTGCTGAAAGGTGAATTTGTCTCCTAGTGTTTGTTGGAAAGCAGACTGAACCAGGTTTTCCTCTAGGATTTGGCCTGTGCTTAGTTCTATTCTGTTTATTTTTATCATGAAAAAAACTCCCTAGTCCTTGCCAATGACAAGCATACCCATAACCTGATGCAGCCACAACCATTCTTAAAAATATGAAAAGTGGCACTCAGTGATATATTGTGTTAGATTTGCCCCAAACATAACGCTTTGTATTCAGGACATACAGTTAATTTCTTTGACACATTTTTTTGCTGTTTTACTTTAGTGCTTTATTGCAAACAGGATGCATGTTTTGGAATATTTTTATTCTGTACAGGCTTCCTTCTTTTCACCCTGTCATTTAGCTTAGTATTGTGGATAATCTACAATGTTGTTAATCCATCCTCAGTTTTCTCCTATCACAGCCATTAAACTGTAACTGTTTTAAAGTCACCATTGGCCTCAAGGTTAAATCCATGAGCGGTTTCTTTCCTCTCTGGCAATTGAGTTAGGAAAGACGCCTGTGTCTTTGTAGTGACTGGGTAAAAATACTTGAATCAGTTATAGAACCCATTGAACTTTATGGTTGTGAGGTCTGGAGCTCACCAACCAAGAATTCATAAAATTAGACAATCACCAAATTGAGACTCTGCATTACGAATTTTGAAAAACTATCCTCAGTGTACAATGTAAAACACCAAATAATGCACGCAGAGCAGAATTAGGCCGATACCCACTAATTATCAAAATCCAGAAAAGAGAAGTTAAATACTACAAACACCTTCCATAACAAAGCCATCACCTACAGAGAACTTAACCTGGAGAAGAGGCCCCAGCAAGCTGGTCCTGGGCTCTGTTCCAAAACACAAAACAGAGCTCCAGGAGGACAGAAACACAATTAGACCCAACCAAAACATGAGAAAACTAAAATATAATTACTTGTCACATTGGAAAGAATTGACAAAAAAACTGAGCAAACTAGAATGCTATTTGGCCCTGAACAGAGAGTACACATTGGCAGAATACCTGACCACTGTGACTGACCCAAAATTAAGGAAATCTTTGACTATGTACAGACTCAGTGAGCATAGCCTTGGTATTGAGAAAGGCTGCCAAATGCAGTCCTGGATCTCAAGAGAAGACAGGCTGTGTGAACACTGCCCATAAAATGAGGTGGAAACTGAGCTGCACTTCCTGACCTCCTGCAAAATGTATGACCATATTAGAGACACATATTTCCCTCCGATTACACAGACCCACAAAGAATTCTGATAAAGTCCCATATCTATTTGGTGAAATACCACAGTGTCATCACAGCAGCAAGATTTGTGACCTGTTGCCCCAAGAAAAGGGCAACCAGTGAAGAACAATAAATACAACCTATATTTATGTTTATTTATTTTCCCTTTTGTACTTTAACTATTTGCACATCATTACAACACTGTAATGACATATGACATTTGAAACATCTTTATTCTTTTGAAACTTTTGTGATTGTTTTATTTATTTTATTATACCTTTATTTAACCAGGTAGGCCAGTTGAGAACAAGTTCTCATTTGCAACTGCGACCTGGCCAAGATAAAGCAAAGCAGTGCGACAAAAACAACAACACAGAGTTACACATGGAATAAACAAACATGCAGTCAATAACACAATAGAAAAATCAATATACAGTGTGTGCAAATGTAGTAAGATTAGGGAGGTAAGGCAATAAATAGGCCGTAGTGGCGAAATAACTCAAATTTAGCATTAACACGGGAGTGATAGATGATCAT